>NC_049986.1:23835649-23838622 GCF_000003815.2 Branchiostoma floridae | reverse complement strand
ATTAAAAGGTGCAATAAAGGTCTTCAATCGTTGTTACCACACAGCAGCGGACCAGACCTGTCTGCCAGCTGACGGCTGGGACGCGTACGGTTCGACCTTCATCTATCTGCTTGCACAGGGCTAAAACTGACCTAACCATGCACAATAATAAATGTTTCCGTCCATCCATTCATTCATTGTTATCACACGTGTGTCCCACAGCAGCGGACCAGCCCTGTCTACCAGCTGACGGCTGGGACGAGTACGGCTCGCCCTCCCTGTATCTGCTTGTACAGGGCTAAAACTGACCTAACCATGCACAATAATAGATGTTTCCATCCAGTCATTCATTCATTGTTATCACACGTGTGTCCCACAGCAGCGGACCAGCCCTGTCTGCCAGCTGACGGCTGGGACGCGTACGGCTCGACCTCCCTGTATCTGCTTATACAGGGCTAAAACTGACCTAACCATGCACAATAATAAATGTTTCCGTCCATCCAGTCATTCATTGTTATCACACGTGTGTCCCACAGCAGCGGACCAGGCCTGTCTGCCAGCTGACGGCTGGGACCCGTACGGCTCGCCCTCCCTGTATCTGCTTATACAGGGCTAAAACTGACCTAACCATGCACAATAATAAATGTTTCCGTCCATCCAGTCATTCATTGTTATCACACGTGTGTCCCACAGCAGCGGACCAGCCCTGTCTGCCAGCTGACGGCTGGGACGAGTACGGCTCGCCCTCCATGTATCTGCTTGTACAGGAAGCCCAGTCGCACGAGCAGGCGGAGTTGACCTGCCTCACGAAGGGCGGACACCTCGCCATGGCGGACGACCGGGACGAGTTCAACCTGCTGATGGGATTTACTAACGATCATTTCACCAATGATATATGGATGGGGACGAAGAAGGACGAAGTGAGTGATTTTGTCATCCGTGTACAAATTGTACAGAAGTTTGTGTTTGAGTCTGTTTGTTTGTGTGTGTCTGTATGCCTCTGTGTGTGAGTGTGTGTGTGTGTGTGTGTGTACACGTCTCTCTCTCCCTCTCTCTCTCTCGCTCTCTCTCTCGCTCTCGCTCTATGTGTGATATATTGAAGAAAAGGAAACTGATATATACACAGAAGAGAGAAGAAGACTGTGCGTGTGTGTGTGTGTGCTGTGTTTGTGTGTATGTGTGTATTGTGTGTATGTGTGGTGTGTGTGTGTGCGTGTGTGTGTGCGTGTGTGTGTGCACGCTTGTGTGTGTGTGTCTGTGTGTCTGGTATGTGTTTGTGTGTGTGTGTGTGTATGTGTGTGTGTTTTTGTGCGCGTGTGTGTATGTGTGTGTGTGTGTGTGTATGTGTGTGTGTGTGTGTGTATGCGCGCGCGCGCGCGCGCGTGTGTGTGTGTATAGTTTGATATGTCCTATGTTATATCCCCAGGCCGCAGGTGTATATAAACACTGTAACAACGGCTCGGACCCGTACATGTCGTGGTGCTGCGGCGAGCCGAACGACTCGGGCCCGTGCGTGCGGATCAAGCGCGGGTACGGGTACGCCGACATCAGCTGCCCCTCAGAGTACGCCTTCATCTGCGAGTGCACGTGTGAGGAACTCAATTATTTACTTTTTTGTGTCTTATTATGTTAATAGATCTGCGCTCGGCAAAATCAGAGCTATTCATTTTGAATTACCATTTACACTATGGTTCGTAATGTGTTTTTTTTAAACGACCGTTGCCCGCGCTGAGGTCAACATGGTCTAACTGGGAAAAATGGTTTAACATGTCCAAGACGGTCGAGGCTTAACAAGAGTGATGCATATGGATGTCACTCGAAACGCCCCCGTATGTCCGTAGATATGTTACCCAGTTGTAGAGGTGGAATTGTCTTAAGATATTGTTTATTTGGATACCTAACCTAAATAAACGTGTCTTGTATTAACGAATTACATGCTTTTGTTTCGAGGGATGACGCAAGAATTTTCGTCTCGGAGAACCAGGCCTCTAACGCCTGTGTTTGTTTTTTAACACTTTCCCAGGGATGATACAGGAATCGTCTTTCTGCTACACCCCACCTACCACCACCGCCCCTCCGACGACCACGCCACCACCCACTACCACCACCCCCACACCGCCCCAAGCGGTCGCCCGCCCCTACGCTTTGGGCGCCATTGAAGTCGAGGAAGTGTACGTTGTATTATTAATCATTTGATTGAAGACTCATATGTGTTGGTATAAATTACATACTTGTACAATCTGACCTTTTATCCAAGACAAGTAAAACGCTCACCAAGAATTTTCGGCCGATCCCGCCACTTTTGACTCACTCCTGACGTCATCACACTTCCGGTTTCCGGAGAGGCAGCGCATGATGTGAATAAGACATCTCAAGAAGGTCAGATGAATCACATCGGCCGAGTATTTCCCTTGTGCTGGGACAAAGTTCAAATTGTACAGCTTCTGTTAATCATATTTAAACCTTCAAAGTTGAACTGTAATTGCAAACACACAAATTGAGCATACCTTAGTAATATACTGAGTAAGGTTGCGACAAATCATTTTGTTGTCTGCGCCGACCAATTCGTCGTTGTAGGCCACCATTGTTTCTTAATTGTCCCTGTGGGCCACCGTACTATGCAGGGACGCGGACTGGCAGGAGTTCCTGACGTGGCGGAGCGGCGAGGCGCTGCCGCCGGGATACGACAAGGACGAGAGCCCCAGGACTGACGGTAAACGGCAATAGGCTAGTTCACAGTTCCATGTGCACATGAGGTCTTTGTTGGTACTATGTCAAGGTATGACGGTGTCAAGGTGACTCCTAGAGAATGACATAAAGAAGTAAAGCACACACCCCCCTGGCTATGACAAGAACGAGAGCCCCAGGACTGACGGTATTAAACGGCAATAGGCTAGTTCACGGTTTGAAGTGCGCATGAGCTCTTTGTAGCTGCCATGTCAAGTTTTATGACCCCTAGTAATTGCATAAAGAAGTACCCCCCCCCCCCCCCCC
>NC_049986.1:23833680-23835522 GCF_000003815.2 Branchiostoma floridae | reverse complement strand
CACCCCCCCCCCACCCCGGCTATGACAAGGACGAAAGCCCCATGACTGACTGTAAACAGCAATAGGCTAGTTCACGGTTCCATGTGCGCATGAGCTTTAAAGCTCTTTGTAGCTACCATGTCAAGTAATTGCTTAGTAATTGCATAAAGAAGTAAATTCCCCCTGGCTATGACAAGAACGAGAGCCCTAGGACTGACGGTAAACAGATCAAATCGGTGTCAATTATAAATTCATTTATTCTTTCATTCATTTATTCATTCATTCATTCATCGAAAATTTTACACATTCAATCCTTCATTCGTATAGCCATCCATTCATTCACACACTCATTCATCCATTCATTATTTTGTAAATACATAGACTCATCATTACTTGATGCATTCATTCATTCATACAGACATTAACTTATCCATTCAATCCTTCATTCATACATTCATTCATTCGTTCATTCATGTGTAACAGGTGAATGGATCGACGTGCAGACGTCTGTCCACATTAAGCGGATTGGCTGGCTGTCGGAGAAAAACGCGGTACGGAAGTCTCACTTTTAACAGAAATAGATTAATATTGAGTCAAGTTGAACACACAGATAGTCAGGATACCAAAACAAGAAGACAATAACTAAATTCTCAGAACCTTAAGTTTAAGTGTGTACTGTGTGTGTGTTGGGGGGGGGGGGTCGTCTGGCGTAACTTAAGGCCGTTCGACCCAGAACCTCTGGGACCCAGAACCCAGAGGTCCTAGATCAAATTCTGTCATGCTACTGATCTTGTGCTCATTAGGAAAGGCACTATACACGACCTTTCTCACTTCAGCCAGGTGTACAGATGGGTACCTGACTTCTGTTGTGGAGGTAAAAGGCGTTGGAAGAAAACGGATGGACTCTGCTTTCCTAAACTCAAGGCTACGGGGCTACGTTTAACGTAACCTACTTACATTCTAAAGTTATGCTGTTACAGACTAATGCCAACAAAACCATGATGTATGTTTTGTAGCGAAACAAATGAACGGGTAAACTGTATTTCCAGAACCTGTCCATGACCGTTGAGTATAACATCGCCTGGATAGACGAGCGGCTGAGCGGAGCCGTGTCTAAAGGCTGGATGCCGCTCCCTCCCTCCCTTCTCTGGTCACCTGCACTCAGGTTCGGCAACAAGGTTTGTTTGTTTGTTTGTTTGTTTGTTTATTTATTTATTCCTGTGTCCAAAGGCTGGATGCCGCTCCCTCCATCCCTTCTGTGGTCACCTGCACTCAGGTTCGGCAACAAGGTTTGTTTGTTTGTTTGTTTGTTTGTTTATTTATATCTTCCTGTGTCCAAAGGCTGGATGCCTCTCCCTCCCTCCCTTCTCTGGTCACCTGCACTCAGGTTCGGCAATAAGGTTTGTTTGTTTGTTTGTTTATTTATTTATTTATTCCCGTGTCCAAAGGCTGGATGCCGCTCCCTCCCTCCCTTCTCTGGTCACCTGCACTCAGGTTCGGCAATAAGGTTTGTTTGTTTGTTTGTTTATTTATTTATTTATTCCCGTGTCCAAAGGCTGGATGCCGCTCCCTCCCTCCCTTCTCTGGTCACCTGCACTCAGGTTCGGCAATAAGGTTTGTTTGTTTGTTTGTTTATTTGTTTATTTACTTATATATTCCTGTGTCCAAAGGCTGGATGCCGCTCCCTCCCTCCCTTCTCTGGTCACCTGCACTCAGGTTCGGCAACAAGGTTTGTTTGTTTGTTTGTTTGTTTATTTATTTATTCCTGTGTCCAAAGAGCTGGATGCCGCTCCCTCCCTCCCTTCTCTGGTCACCTGCACTCAGGTTCGGCAACAAGGTCTGTTTGTTTGTTTGTTTGTTTGT
>NC_049986.1:23828869-23833580 GCF_000003815.2 Branchiostoma floridae | reverse complement strand
AGCCCAATAAATGAGACTTTAGGGTCAGTATTTAGAGTACAGTGATTACATGTCAAATTGCTCTTTATTGTTTGTTTAGCCTTTTTGCAACTACCAGTCAGAGAGGAATTTGCTACTAACATATATTCCTCTATTCCAGGTGCGGAGAGCGGCGAGTATCACCAAACCGAGAGTCGGAAGTTCCGGAGTTGTCGAAGAGGTCAACTTGTCCCTGAAGATGTGGCTCCACAACTCTGGGTTTATTGTCTATCAGATGACGTAAGTGCGTGACGTCTTACGTCGCTTAATTGTCGTGGTGTTTTTCTTAAAGAGAAAACGCAAAACTGCAACAAGTTGGTGTTTTGCCGCTGAAGCAGTATTGTCGCACAGCTACACATAATGTGGGCGTGTAGATACCTGTCCTTGTCGGCTACGGTAGTGCCAAACGGAAAACCTCGATACCGTCACTTTTGAACAGCTACAGAGAAACTTTGTGATTTTTCATATCTGACAAGGTTACAGGATGTTTCGCAACAATGTCAGTTCGCAACAAGGAAAGTCTTTTCGCACAAAGGTCCAAGTCGTTTCACAACATTTTAATGTTATTAATCTTGATAGCCTAATAGTATCAGAAATCGTATTCCTAACATAATTATACTCCTGCCTGTGCACGCCGCGTATGAAACTGTACCGCCCGGCGTATGAAAATCATCGGGCTGTCAGGTCCAAGCGGCCCCATGTTCCTCTGCCGCCGGGGTTGTCTTTCGCACCCGGTAAGATTTTTACGTGGTAGGAAAACAATTATGTTAGCAATACGATTCCTAATACTATTGGGCTATCAAGATTAATAACATTAAAATGTTGCGAAACGACTTGTACCTTGTTGCGAAAAGACTTGCCTTGTTGCGAACTGACGGTTGCGAACTGGCATTGTTGTGAAACAACCGGTTACCTCTGATAATATCCATCTCCATATGGTGTAGTATCAGATGCGTAAAATAATACTTCATAAAAGTTCATATAGTATAGGATTTGCCTCATAAACATAGCCTCTGTTACTGTCCAAGATGACGGGAAAGAGGCTTCCCGATTGGCACTACCGTGGCCGACAATTATAAAACTTACTATAGATAGATACCTCAAGTACGTATCGGCCACGGTAGTATACCGCTTTTCACAAAAGCAACTTCATCTTAGAAGGAGCAATTTTATGGATATTCACAGCTTGTTTTTACGTGCATGATTTCAGAAAGGTGCTGAAGGTGAGGTGCAACGTGGATCTACACGCATATCCGTTCGACGACCAGGAGTGTCCCGTTAAACTGCATGCATGTAGGTTATTGTTTACTGTTTGTTGGGTTTGCATTCATAGACGAGAAACATGCATGTTGATTTTGCTACATTTATTCCTCCTCTTCTTCTCACAAATAAGGTCAATGACCTGTACTAGATGGCTGTCACCATGGTTACTTATTAAGTAGCAGACACACTGTGGTGTTCGATTACATGTCAAATGGCAGCTACGTAGGAGAGAGTCGGGCGTTGGGCGTTGGTGCTGGCTTGTTATCATAGTTTCCTATATCATTAATGAATGAATGAATGAATGACCTTTATTGTACATTTGTGCTCAAACAAGCTAAGTACAGGTCGTAGTACAATTTTGACCAAAAAAAGGTATCTTATCATCTCTACATATGCTAATACATTCAAGTATGTACAAATTCAACTTCTTCTCGCTTCTCAAAACAATTATAAACATAAGGACAAATGGAATCAATAATATATGGTTTATCTAATTGCATGAGAAATATGAATTTTTCCGTGGTATTCAAGTATCGGAAATTTGGGAACATATGTTGTATATTTTCAAAAAGGACGTTTATACCATCAATAAACAGGGAAGTAGTTTCTTAGCATAGATCATGTGAAGGTTATGAAGTATCTGCTTGCAAATGTTTCCTTTCTAGCTTATGTGTGCCTTTGTGTATTCCATATCATCTATAGTTTAGAACCAACATACGTTACAAAGAAGTCTCTCAGAAGTTTTTCTGTACTATATATGCACTTCAGCCTTCAGCAGATACTAATGACCAATCACTCAAAACACGTGACTACGTAATTTGGGCCTCTTAAGGGACCTCAAAATACAATAGTAATAAAATAGGAGGTGCAGAAGGCTAAAATGCGTCTTTGTCCATTCATTTGTATCATTTTCTGCTCTTTGACGAAAAGTTTTTTTCCCCGTCTTGTGTCTCCTGCTTCAGACAACGGAGTTCGCTTCACGCTGCTGTCCTCCGCGCAGAGTAAGCGCCCTCCCGTCACGTCTGACGCTGGTAACGTCGTGTCGCAGTTCCAGCTGGTGGGGGCTACACTGGAGTCTACCTACAGCACGTTCTTCCGTAACATTTCCGGTGAGTAAAGGAAGGAATTCTTATAAAAAATACTACAAATCATGACGATACGCACCCCACCCCCCCCCCCATCTTGTATGACGCCAGTAACGTGGTGTCACAGTTCCAGCTGGTGGGGGCTACACTGTAGTCTACCTACGGCACGTTCTTCCGCAACAATTCGGGTAAGTAAAAGATGAAATCCATATGATTACATACCCCCACCCCACCTCGTCTGGCGCTATAGCTAGCAACGTCGTGTCTCAGTTCAAAGCGGCCTGCTGGCCGATTTGAGCTTCTCATGAATAAATAAAGGTTCAAACAAACAAAGCTGGTGGGGGCTACACTGGAGTCTACCTACAGCACGTTCTTCCGTAACAATACAGGTAAGTCAAGGAAGAAATTCTTATAAAACATACTACATATCATGACGATCCGCACAACCCCCCCCCCCCCCCCATCTTGTATGACGCCACTAACGTGGTGTCTCAGTTCAAGCTGGTGGGACCACACTGGATTCTACCTACAGCACGTTCTTCCGTAACAATACTGGTGAGTCAAGGAAGAAATTCATATAAAACATACTACATATCATGACGATCCACGATGGCCTTCCAATAACAAGCCCTTGATACAGTGGATACCAACCTACCGCCCATAATACCCCCCCCTCCCTAAAAAGGTAAAGAGACAGCCTTTGCCTATACCTTTTTACCTTTGCCGACCAAGTACAAAGATTGTCAGAATTCATGTGTTCCTTTATATAATGCACCAAAGAGGTTTAGCTGGAACTTTTGGAAGCCCCCCCCCCCTGAGTACGCCAAATTCCACGGTCCTTTTCGATATACTTATTAAAACTATTGGTAGCTAAGACGTAAACATCTTCATGATAGACATGAAAACATCTGACTCAATTCCTCTCCAGACCTGGTGTGCCCGTATTTCCGTGAATCCTGTACCTATGACTTAATGAAAACATCCATTCCTTTCCAGACCTGGTGTGCCCGTATTTCCGCGAAGCCTGCACCTATGACGTGGAGCACTGCCTGCTGTCCTCCCTTCTGAACTGCTCGGCGTGCGGAGACTGCGCCAAGCACGTGGGCACCTGCGGGTATGACGTCGACATCTGCGGGGACCCCGGCCCAAGTACGTGCGGTTCAAAGTTCACCTGTTAAGCCTAGCTTACATTTCCAAACCGGGGCCCGACCGTGCAGCTTTCGGAAAAGCAAAGTATGATCTAAAACAGGTACATAGAAAAATCCTGGGCATTATTTGTCTACACATGTATGATTTTACGTAATACATTTCTATTCTTCGTTTCCACAAACAACCCGACCGGGCCCAGGTTTGAAATTGTGACGTTAGCCCCATTAATTAGGAGTACATGTAGTTATATCTACATTGTACATTACGATGTGTGGTAGTACGCTCGAGAAATAGCGGCTATACATGAAGGTATCCATATCCTCTCTCTCTTCTGGACAAAATCTCTCATATGGTGGATATGATAAACAAACAAATACCTGTTTTCCTGTTTCTTCAGCCATCAACACGTACACAACCCTGACGATCAGGCTGACGCTGTCCAGACGACTCTGGTTCTACGTCTTCCGAACCTCCGTCCCGACCCTCATGGTTATGGCCCTGCTACACAAACCAAACAAACAAACAAACAAACAAACTTGTTTTTCTCTCTTCTCCAGCCATCAACACGTACACAACACTGACGATCAGACTGAAGCTGTCCAGACGACTCTGGTTCTACGCTTTCCGCTCGTGCGTCCCGACCCTGATGGTGATGCTGTTACACTGATAAACAAACGAACAAGCAAACACTTGTTTTCCTTTTCTTCAGCTATCAATACATACACCACGCTGACGATCAGACTGAAGCTGTCCAGACGACTCTGGTTCTACGCCTTCCGCACGTTCGTCCCCACCCTCATGGTGATGCTGTTACACTGATAAACAAACAAACAAACAAACAAACAAGCAAACACTTGTTTTCCTTTTCTTCAGCTATCAATAAATACACCACGCTGACGATCAGACTGAAGCTGTCCAGAAGACTATGGCTCTACGCCTTCCAGATATTCATATCTGCCCTTATGGTTTCAGCCTGTTACAGTGATAATCATAAACAAACAAACAAACAAACAAAAAAGAAGCAAACAATTGTTTTCTATTTTGTTCCAGCAATCAACACATACACAACCCTGACGATCAGGCTGAAGCTGTCCAGAAGACTGTGGTTCTACGCTTTCCGCACGTTCGTCCCCACCCTGATGGTGATACCGTTACACTGACAAACAAACAAACAAACAAACAAACAAACTGCACAA
>NC_049986.1:23827114-23828029 GCF_000003815.2 Branchiostoma floridae | reverse complement strand
AGCTCGCTGACAACTCAGGCCGAGCTAAATTCTTGATTTATAAACAGGGCTTTAGGACAGGAGGTAAATATGTTCATTGTGCTTGTTGAAAAGTGCTACTGGGATTTTCCAGTACACCGAACTTACTGCACTGTAAATACGGTGCATACAGCATCAGATTCTGTTTTTTTTTTTATCAATGTCAGAAGAAGCTTATATGGTTCACGATGTACACGTTCAAACGAATTTAATGTCAACAGAATGATGTCACGGACGTTGAAAGAAATAAATAACGTCACCAATTTCGACGGAAATGACGTAAACCACTATTCTGACAAATCAGTGTTTTGTCGGTCTGAATATGTCTTTTTCGACATTTTGCAGGAATCGTGGGAAAAGCAGCTTGCCCAGCCCAAAGTCGTCATCCCGCGGGCCCGCTTCTGCCGCCCATCGTACCTGCTGGAGTACCTGCCGCCCCGGCCGCGGCCCCGGACCGTGCGGTTCCGCCTGCCTGCCTCGGGGCCAGGCCCGCCCCCTCCCGCCGGACGTCCCTCCCCGCGCCCGGCCCGTCTGCCCAGGAAACTGGACCGTGCGGCGAGGATTCTCATCCCGGGGCTGTTCCTGGTGTTCAGTGTCGCGTTCTGGTTGTACTATTTCCTGTAACGGCAGCTATCGGGTATCCTCATGCCGCCACATGAGAAAGATATAAAGTTCTTCTGCAGTGCCTTGAAAAACTGCAAGGGGCCTATTATTAATTCCGACGGGTATCCTAAAGCCGCCGGCGCGAAACATAACCTTCTTGGTGAAAGGCAGTGAGTACAACATAAAAGTATAGTGCAGCCAGACTTAGACAGAAGTTTTTCTAAAGATTTTTTGGGGCAGTTGAACGCTCTCAGGCCAAATGAGCTAGCCTCTACCAGGCTTCGTGGTTTGGTG
>NC_049986.1:23824227-23826762 GCF_000003815.2 Branchiostoma floridae | reverse complement strand
TAGAGGCTACAAATGAGCTACAATTATGCCGCATTAAAAATATCCATTGCCTTCTCTGCTCATCACTTACGGGGAAGAGTAACCAGCGATATAGTCCCTTGCTGTAGCGCTTGCACAAATGTGTAGCCGAATGACTAAATTGTGTAGTATAAAAATGGAAATGGCACCATCGCTATGCACCTAATCAAAATATTCAGGTGAGTTAAACTGAATTGATTAAAGTAAAACTAGCTTTCTGGATTAATAAAGAGGCAACCTGTTCAACCATTTTTTATTCAGTTTCTTTTTTTTACGAACATGATGAAAATATTCACTGAGCTTTCTGGATGGCTTAGAATTATACGCATGTGCAAAATCACATGGACTGAAACTGAATTTCAGTTTTTACTTGATAACGCATTCTTAAGCTTTTTGGACCGTGTGGCTTTGGGTCTTTGAGTCTTGAAAACGGAGACTTGAGAAAAGGAAATCACTCCTTCTTGGATCTTCGAGTCTTGGAGACAAAAGATTCTTGGGTGTTGTACTGACGGCCTTGAAGGCAAGGCGCACGACTGAAAGAAGTCACTTGAGAAGTGGGTTCTTGAGTGCACATGACGAAGAAGACATCAATCTTTCTTAGGCCTTGGAGTCTTGGAGACGTAAGACTTCGCGAAGAAGTGCAGGAAGAGCACCAGGTAGCTGCCGTACATGGCGACGCAGAGGAGGGACGCGAAATCCGACCAATGGCAGGCCTCCCCTGATTGGTACGTCAGATGGGCGTATCCACCAATCAGCAGTCCTGTAGGGAAGAGGGAATTTGAAAATTGTAGTCATGTGACTATGACGTAAGCATTGCCCGCCGTGCCAGCTGGTTAAAGGAGGACTATGCCAGATAAATTTGAATTTGAATTCGTTGTGCAATCTCTTTCTCTCCCCTTCCTTCTCTAGATCTTTCTCTCCCTCTCTCTGTGTATCTCTGTCTCGCTAACTCTCTGAAATTAACTTACCATCATAGCCCTGAGTGTAGTAATTTTGACTGTAGATAAATATAAAGACGGAAAAAAAGAAGTATGTTCGCCAATAGTTATAACTAGTACTATTCTATCAGTAAAGAAGTAGATAATAAACACTTCTTCTTTAGCTTTCAACCAACATTGCAACATGTATGATAGAGCAGAAGTAAGAGTAAAAGTAAATAGATGGTTGTACCATTTTGAAGACTCACCTCCCACCATCTGTGAGCTCTGTAAGACAGTGATAGCCATGGAGAGCTTCCTCGGTAGTCTGTAGCATGATAGTGCAGAAGTAAGAATAAAGAGATGGTTGTACCATTTTGAAGACTTACCTCCCACCATTTGTGAGCTCTGTAAGACAGTGATGGCCATGGAGAGCTTCCTCGGCAGTCTGTAGCCCGCGGCTCTTACAGCAAAGTACGAGTACATCACGGCATGGACTGTGTAGTTCATCGCCACAAAATACCTGCAGACAAGATTGATATAGTTAAAAACTATGACAACAGCACTGCTTTGTAAGAGGTATACAGGAGGCCAAATATATCGGGGCACTCCAGCCATCACTGCACAGAGACTTCCTAGCACATTTGATCCATTGCTGACGTCATTTACCGGCAAGATCACGTGTTAATAAGATTACGTGTCTGTACCTCTCGCAAGTTTACGTTCTGAGCTGATTGGTCATCAGTATTTATCCCGAAGAAGGTGACAGTGGTCGTTGAAAATTTGATCCGTGTGTACATTTGTTCGAAGAAAGTTTAGCATTGTACAATTCCTTACACTATCATCAACCATTCACAAAGCAACAAGGGTAGGTTTCATCAAAGACGCCATAGCTAAGGATTTAACTACCCGTAGGCTGCAGAGGTGGGCTCGTGTAGTGTATTAAACCGCAGTGTGTTTGGCCCAAACCCCAGAATTCCCCTGTTGGAATCCTGTTATTCTAGATCCTTTGACTTTGCCTTGACACCAAAAATCATGAAGGTAATAAGAACACACATGCAGTCAGACAAACGCACAGACAGGCGTCGACACACAAAACAATACCTCAATTCTACCCAGAGGTAGCAAAAACAATATAATTACTCTACAGGCCCGGCCAGTTTTGAGTACGCGTACCGGTGGAAAACACAGACAGACACAGGCACATAAGCACACAAGCACACAACAGAAATTCTAAAACAATACCTCCATATTTCCTAAAGCCAGAGGTAATACGATCTTGACTCACCCCGCGAGCCCGGCTAGCTCAGAGTATGCGTACCAGTTGAACATACAGACGGACACATACACAGAAACACACAGACACACACAGAACAACACACACACACACAGACACACACACATACACAAGAACAATCATAATATATATATCAGTACTCACCCCACAGGCCCGGCCAGTTCAGAGTACGCGTACCACTTGAACATACAGACGGACATACAGACACAGACAGACACACACATACACACACACACACACACAGAGACACAAGAACAACCATTATGTCAGTACTTACCCTACAGGCCCAGCCAGCTCAGAGAC
>NC_049986.1:23800719-23823519 GCF_000003815.2 Branchiostoma floridae | reverse complement strand
CGTGTCCGTACCCTACTGACGGAGTACGTGTCCGTACCTTACTGATGGAGTACGTGTCCGTACCTTACTGATGGAGTACGTGTCCGTACCTTACTGATGGAGAACGTGTCCGTACCTTACTGATGGTGTACGTGTCCATACCTTACTGGTAGAGAACGTGTCCGTACCTTACTGATGGAGTACGTGTCCGTACCTTACTGATGGTGTACGTGTCCGTACCTTACTGATGGAGTACGTGTCCGTACCTTACTGATGGTGTACGTGTCCGTACCTTACTGATGGTGTACGTGTCCGTACCTTACTGATGGAGTACATGTCCGTACCTTACTGATGGAGTACGTGTCCGTACCTTACTGATGGAGTACGTGTCCGTACCTTACTGATGGTGTACGTGTCCGTACCTTACTGATGAAGTACGTGTCCGTACCTTACTGATGGAGTACGTGTCCGTACCTTACTGATGGAGTACGTGTCCGTACCTTACTGATGGAGTACGTTTCCGTACCTTACTGATGGAGTACGCGTCCGTACCTTACTGATGGTGTACGTGTCCGTACCTTACTGATGGAGTACGTGTCCGTACCTTACTGATGGAGTACGTGTCCGTACCTTACTGATGGAGTACGTGTCCGTACCTTACTGATGGAGTGCGTGTCCGTACCTTACTGATGGAGTATGTGTCCGTACCTTACTGATGGAGTACGTGTCCGTACCTTACTGATGGAGTAGGCGGCCGCCCAGAAGCCGGTTACAGGTCCGGTCAGGAGCAGCGGTTTGCAGACTGAGAACAGGAAACCCTTCTGTAGGATGATGTGCGCTAAGGTCACGTTCGTGCGCAGCGCGCCGAGGATGCTGAAAATTAATCAATGAATCAATGAATCAATGAATCAATGAATGAATGAATCGATCAATTAATTAATTAATTAATCAATCAATCAATCAGAAAACCTTTCTGTAGGATGATGTGGGCCAGGGTCACGTTCGTGCGCAGCGCGCCGAGGATGCTGAAAATCAATCAATCATTGATCACAGTTTATAATTGCCATAAACAGAGACTAAGAGTGTATGGTATGGTATGGTATATTTGTCCGTACGTTTTTTTGGGGGGGAGGCCACGTCCGCATACATACACAAACACACCGAGAGAGAGAGAGAGAGAGAGAGAGAGAGAGAGAGAGAGAGAGAGAGAGAGAGAGAGAGAGAGAGAAACGCTGATGAAAACATTACTCCCATGGTTCATGGAGGTTAGTGAATGTACCCTGGCCCTTACCTGAACACAGCCAGCCCGGTGTTCCACAGCACCATGGGGAGGCGTAACCGGAAGGGTTCTCGGTGCCTCATGAGGCTTCTCCCGCCGAACACCAGCAGGACTCACGGCACCCAGAACTAAGTTACTAATAGGCAATGTACCCTGGCCCTTACCTGAACACAGCCAGTCCGGTGTTCCACAGCACCAGGGGGAGGCGTAACCGGAACGGTTCTCGGTGCCTCATGAGGCTTCTCCCGCCGAACACCAGCAGGACATACGCTGCGGAGAACACGGCGCTCCACCACCACCGCGCCCGGAACCATCTGTGGAAAGCACAGACGTTTGATATTAAGGACAATAAGCTTAGAGAATTTATTTTCAAAATCCTTCTGATAAGATTCTGCCATATAAACTTTTACTTCATAGATGGAAAATAATAGACTCTACCGGGAATATTTACAGCCCCACATGCAAAATATGTAACACAGAGGAAAACTACACCCACATGTTCATTGAGTGTAACCGGCTACAAGGGTACTGGGAAAGAATTAAGGAACGAATCTTTGTCTCAGATATGGATATAACCACAGAATTAATTTTACTTTGTGATGATTCTAATCTGTACATAACCCTAGCAAAGTATGCAATATTCCTGTCATGGTCTAGATATAAAGATAATCCTTTTTTACTTCATAGACACAATATTCTACAGTTATTCAATGCACTATGTGATTCGGTAATTCCAGTCAATACATAGATCATAGCAAAAATGTGTATTAACGATGATATTATGTTAATGTTATACATGTCCGACACTTTGTACACTTGATTATCGCTGATTGAATAAAATCAATTGGAAACTAGAAAGGTAATATTTGCAAGCAAATACAGAATGTTACCTTCACATGTTGTAGTCTAACACTGGCAACTGTTTTGTTCATTCTTATTTGAACACATTTCTAAATGTAGTGACCCGAGCCCCTCTAGATCTGACATTTGCTACATTATGTAACCGAACACCACATGGTGCCTACTACTTTACCGGTTACCATGGTGACAGCCGTCTGGTCCAGGTCGTTGACCATATTTGTGCGGAAAAGAAGAAGAAGCAAAGCAAAAACAATATGTTCCTTTCTGTGAAGGTAACATAAAAAAAACTCACCGGTGGAACCCCGCCGAGTCGAACCGCTCCTCGAACCCAAACGGTTCCACGAGACTCCGGAGATCCTCGGCCTCGGGAACCGCCATCTTCTCAACGGCGATCGGAGAAGACATCTAGGCTGGAGACAAAAAATGGTTCTACCATGACACCTAAACATATGCAAAGGTGGGGTCACACATGCGTATATATTCAAGTCCGTTTGAGATGCGTATGAAGCTCTTAGTCTCTACCAGGCTCCACAGGCCGCGGGGAAACAGTACAAATTGGACAAATATAGCCTGCCAGATGAGTTAGCTGACCGAGAAGTATGGTTAGCGACCCAGCTAACTCGTCTGACATGTTACCTGTTTACGTTTGTCCAAATTTCTATTATTTTTACAACGATCTGTGAAGGTTGGATGGAGCCCATCCCTCTCCTTCCACTGCCTTTAACCAAGTCAGGTACCCATTTTTACACCTAGGTGGAGAGAGAAAGGGAAGTTGTTGAAAGTGACTTAAGTTTCCAGAAAGAGCACAAGGTCGTCAGCATGATAGGGCTTGAACCCCAGGACCGCTGTCTTCTGTTTGTTTGTTTGTTTGTTTGTTTGTTTTATTAGGATCTCCATTAGCAATACCACCGAGGTGGTACCGCTATTCTTCCTGGAGTCCGAAACTTATATATATATATATATATGTATATACAGTAAAAATGAACATAATCAACAAAACTTATACAACTTGGTAACCAGAAAAGTAACAGAATTAAGTGAGGTGCCTTAAAGTGAACGTGAGAGATCAGAGGTCAAATTAAAACGTCAGAATTATCGTCTGGGATTTGTATGCAGTAGATAAATAGAAATAATGATTAACAAAACATGATTGACTTGAATAAACTGAAAATGCAGATGGTAGTAAGTACCCATGTTCTGTGCCAAACACCCTGAAGTAAGTATTTGCCTCCACCAGGCTGCACAGGTCGTTGTAAAAATAATAGAAATTGGACAAACGTAAACAGGTAACATGTCGGACGAGTTAGCTGGGTCGTTAACCATACTTTTCGGTCAGCTAACTCATCTGACATGTTATGTATTTATATTTGTCCAATTTGTACAATTTTTCCCGCGACCTGTGGAGCCTGGTCGAGACTAAGAGCGTCATACGCACCTCAAACGGACTTGAATATATACGCATGTGTGACCCCACCTTAAGAGTTAAGTTGCGCTACCTGCCCCTCCCCTAAAATATTTACCCCTCGTGGTTTGTAACCACGTGTTCCGAGGCCGTCGTTAGCAGGCTATGACAAGTCTGGTGTGGCTATTCACATGTCTAGTAGTAAGATTTATGTGCTATTGCATCACCACTCGCCCTCCCCCCTAAAATACATATTTACCTTTCGTTGCTTGATGGCCACAAAATTCGTATCACGTACGATGTCCCTCCCCTAGTACCTCTCGTGGTTTTGTAAACGCGCGTGTCCCTTACAATTTTCTTTAATATCATGACTTATGACAAGTCTGGTGACCGTGTGGTCATTAACATATCTTACTGTAGTAAGACTACTGTACTGTTGCGTCACCAACGCCCTCCCCCTAAAATATTGACCGTACCTAGTTCTGTAGCTACCTGTGTCACGTACAACGTTCCGAGGGTACCGCCGACTATGACAAGCCTGGTATGACTATAAGCATCATACACTGTAGTAGTGACACTACTGTACTAGAACTGTTACGTTGCCATTCGCCCTCCCCTAGTATATGTACCTTTTGCGGTTCTGCAGCCACGCGTTATGGACAATGCACCGTCAGCAAGTCTGCTGTGAACAGAAACGCTCCAAGTCAGACCACGTCGCTCCGCCAGTCGGCAAACAGACGCCTGCTCTTGAATTCAAAGAAGGCAACTTTGATTCACACACACACACACAGTGGACTATACTACTACAGTCTGTAAGCTGTACGGAGTAGCCGGTTGGACGAGTCCGGCTCACACATGCGGAGAGCGCTGAGCATACTAACGACTCCAGAGCTCAGTTTGAAACTAGTTCAACCAGTTGTATGCAAGTCACGCTAGGGCCAACGTCCTATAGGCTGCGGTCACACGTGCGAACATGTTCGCAAACAAATCATGCTCCTTGGCCAGTTTAATCATACTCCTGAACCAGTGTTACTGACGAAAAACGACGGATGTTGTCTGACCGTTTCCAAAAACATACAGTTCAATTGCCTGAGTAATTGCCTTTTGGCAAAGCATAAAGTCCTCGGCCAGCTAACTTCTCCGATTTGTACTATTTTTCCAGCGAGCTGTGAAGCCTGGTAGAAGCTTAGAATTCTATACAAACCTCATTAGATTTGAATATATTACGCACGTGTGACGACACCCATACAGCACAGCTGTAGGCGGTTAAAGTGAGTTAAAATACTGGTCACCATACAACGTGCTGGTCTTATATGATGTCTGGAAAGAAAAAAAAAACCTGTAGGGTCAAGGCAAGTGGAATGGGAAGCAAACAAAGCTTTTTTTTATCACGCGAAGAGAGAGGAAACACAGCAAGCTATAAAAAATCACAAAAAACAAGCATATCTTTGAACAGCTTTCTCTCTGGATCATGATGTAAGACTATTAAGAGTGGGTTTGAGAAAACCTACAAACAATGTTGTAAAAAAGTACCTGAAGTCCAGGTACGGAATTGTGTGCGGTTAATCGGATTGTCTGAAATAAGTGTGAACGTAATTGTTTTGAAGCGGCTTGCACGTTGAAGCCGCTTCATTTTTTTTAGTGTGAACGGGGTCTTAGATATGCCGTACAGGATACGTGTGACGTGTGGGCTGTGTGTGCGTGGGTTGACCCCGCTAAATGCGTGTGAACACCTATAAAAGTTATTTAAGGTGGGTTCACACATGCGCGCTATTCAAGTCCGCTTGAGGTACGTATAACGCTCTTAGTCTCTACCAGGCTCCACAGGTCGCGGGAAAAATAGTACAAATTGGACAAACATAGATACATAACATGTCAGATGAGTTAGCTGATCGAGAAGTATGGTTAGCGACCCAGCTAACTCTTCTGACATGTTACCTGTTTACGTTTGTCCAATTTCTATCATTTTTCCAACGACCTGTGGGGCCTGGTGGAGGTAAATACTCCCATGCGCGCCTCATACGGACTTAAATATATACGCACGTGTGACCCTACCTTAAGATATGTCGTACAGGATACGTGTAACGTGTGGGCTGTGTGTGCGTGGGTTGACCCCGCTGCATGGGTGTGAACACTTGTCTATAAAGGTTATTTACATTGCCGGATTGCCTGACCGTTTCCAAAATCATATCCAGTCGCTTATATTAAGTAAATGGAGCTTTTTGGCAAATTATACTCCTCGGTCAGCTAGCTCCTCCAATTTCAACTATTTTTCCGACGACATGTGGAGCCTAAGAATTCTACACGTGCCTCATTAGACTATACATGCACACATGTGACGGCACCCATACAGAAAAGCAGCAGACGGTTGAAATGCTGGTCGCCATACAACGTGCTGTACTCTAATAATGAGTAACGTGTGCCCTGTGTATGTGTATGCGTGGGTTGACCCCGCTGCATGGATGTACATGTGTACACCTGCCTATAAAAGGTATTTACATTGCCGTAAACAACCCACTCCTTCGCCTTTGTACTAAGTGGCACCCACGTCCCATGGTATATTTCTGCAAGTTTGGCATTTTCCGTGTTAAATTAGGACTGCAGCTGAAGTCCATCTTTTTAACCTCCTTTTACTGAAAAGGAGCATCACTGCTTTGAGAACATTGCTAGATCAAGTACAAGTTATAGCATGAACCGAGCAGGTCATTTCAGCTTAAAAAAGGACCAGGGGACTGACAGAAAGCTTGTAGGTAGTTCACTTCAGTTCAGACGCTTTACTCTGTGTACAGAATTGCGTATAAAATCTTTACGACGCAATCTTTACAAGCTAAGTGCATGGACTAACTGTGTCTTTGTGCGAACATGACCTCGATCACCACCCTCCCTGGACCTTGATCTCATTATCTCGCGCGCACTCGCACACACGTGCACGTGTGACACACATACCTGTATCTCTGTCTCTTCCCCACACAGACCATATATGTACTCTTCAAGCAAAGTTAACGTTTTTTGAAGTCGTTTTTATCGGGCTATTTTGTGTTGTATCTTGTTAGGTTTTGACAATACAAGATACAATACAAAATAGAAAGCCCGTTAAAAATGACTTAAAAAAAAACGTTTAAAAAACAGCCGGAGCCAAACCTCTGCCTGGAGAGTAGACAATATGGTCCTCTCAAATACAGCAGCATGTCCGGTGTAATTATAGGCAATTCATCTTGTTCCGTATCATAAAGTTAGCACCCATGACTTCATTTGTTGACTCAAGACGTTTGCTTAACCCATCGAGACGCTGTGAGCTAAGTACAAACAGGGGAGTGGCTCGGCTGATTTTGGTGATGTTTACTCTCCAAGCAGACGTTGGGGGAAAGATCGTAACGATGTCGGACGTCTGGGCCCTTCTCTGAGAGTCAGGGTATAGTCCGGCTATCAGAAAACGTTACAATCTCCCCCCAAACATCTGTTTGGAGGCTAAGGAAGGTTGGAACTAAAGAAACCAAAGGTCGGGTGCTACAAGGTTGGACACGTTCGAACTCGTCAAATTCACACAAGGGCTAATATAGTCTAGTCACAACAACGACGTCTGGGCCCTTCTCTGAAAGTCAGGGAATAGCCCGACCATCACAAAACGTTACAATCTTTCCCCACACTTCTAATTGGAGAGTAAGAAACGTTGAACGCAAAGGTCAGGCACGTTCGAACTCGCCAAAGTCACACAAGGGCTGATATAGTCTAGTCACGACAATGAACACTTTCTACAAAAAATGAAACCTTAGCATGCTTTGAGCGATTCCTTTCTGTTTGCTCATCAAAGTGATGCATTGCAATTGATAAGTAAATTTATGCTCTCTTTTATTTATTAATGTTTGCTGGCGATGTGATCGCCCATGTTCTTGTTGCTTATGTGAGCTGTGCGTTTTGATGTGGTCAGACTGCGTGCAAACGTAGAGTGCTGGCTTCTCTGCGTTGCGTTGTCTAAAATGTTTCATGTTTACGGCGCCAAAGGTTAATAATCTATTTTGTTTTCCTTGTCATTTCAGAAACAAAGTACTATGAATGTATTTATGTTCGCGGGGATCTAATTTTGCGCTAGCGGGAAAGTGGAGTGTTCGCGGTGGTTTTAAGTTCGCGGTAAGACAGCCTCGCAAAAACCGCGAACATTAGACCACCACGAAATTTTCTGTATTTACGTAATTAGACTTTAAACGACTTTCACTTAAAACGTTGGAATCCCACCCCCACCACCCCCCACCCACCCACACACAAACACATAGGTTGTAGTTTGCTTGTGACAAAGATGTAGTGACATGGCGCATTTGTGAAAATATGTCAAACATTTCAGTTTGTTCCACAAGAAAGCGAACAAAATTACTTAAAGACAAACTCTTGAATCTGTACATTTTGCGTATTTTATTTTCAAAGCTCATTTCACAGTAGTCATACAAGCAATTATGAACAATTGTAATGATGATCTTTATTGCATGTACATGCCAGGCGGCTAAATGCAAAAACAACCACACAGGACCCAAAGGATCACATCACCATTCCTGCATGAAATCAAGTACTTAGATATGTCCTGCCTGGACATTGTCCTGCAGTTCCTGTCTATATGTTTTGTGTTGAATAAAGGTTGGATTCATAAGAACATGTAATACTTATAAAGTTAAAAAATGTCCTTTTCTTTAAACTATGATTGAAACAAGCACTCCCTTAAAACTTTCACTTTTCAAGTATATACCTTATAATATTGACATTTACATTTGTATTTGTTCTCCTCAATTGTCTCATCACTTAATCACTTCAGTTACATTTCTTCAAAAATTGAGGCCATGTTGATTTAATTATTTGCATGGATTACATCAGCGCGTGCCAATTTTTATCGATTAAAAATCGATGATGAGCAAATTTATGATGCCCATAGTAATTGCAAACTAAAAATATATTCGAAAACGGATACTGATGTGAAATTTCAAAGTCGATTCCAAAGTCACAGAAGTTGTGAAAGAACAAAAATTGAAGATTCCTTTGTAGGGTATACCATACTACGTTTCAACCTTCCTGCCTACAATATACTTAGATTTAAAAAAAAGGTGCTTTCTCTTAAGCCTCAGTTTAGGGTTCACGGATGATCGATGCTATCCAAACAATTGAGTCAGCATGGCCCAAAGATATAAATTGACAGGTTGGTGCAGCTGTAGTTGACCAACTGTCGTGGTAACAAAATGCTGTTAACATACTATTAGATCATTCTATAGAACTGCAATAAACATGTAATTAAAACTTAATATGCTTGATAGATTCCATATTTTTTGTCATTAAAAAGTCTCCATAGTGGGATCTTGTACACATATTTTGTAACGTTAATTCTCTTAATATTCATTTCCACATCTAATGCCTACCACTACAACAAAATTGCTTTGGTTTCTCATTTGATGTACATGTATATGAAATCAAAATTAAACAGTTACTGTACAATCAAATCATACAAATCAAATGAATACAGAAATAGTTATGACCACTATCGTTACAATACCAAAAAGCTCACATCCATTCAGAAACATGTGGTAATAATTACCAATAATTATACCATTTAACTGCCAAGCCCGGATATATCCGGCACATATACATGCCCTGTGTGCCGCACCTGGATATATCCGGAAGTTAGGAACTTCTGCCTTGTCCTTTTTTTTTAGGTCAGCGGCCAACCTAGGTACTGATAGTATTTTATAGGGCTGAAACTCTGGTAGTTTAAGAAATAGCTGATCGATAACTTACATCTCCAACAGCTTCTGTGGTACATTCAGTTTTTCAAACCTAAATTGTCCATACCTTACACAGAATGACAAAACACTCTGGCTTGTTGATGGTTAGTGACAGTACACAGGAAGGCCGTACGCTAAACTTTTAGTCGCAGTTATGGTCCCATAATTGTAAGCCCATAAAGAAACAAAATCGCCAAGTATGTAAGGTACTGTTGAAATTTCACCGAACTTTAAGATCTCTTGATAATTTACCTTTGTAGGGTGTGCATTTAAAGTCTATTTTTCTTAATGCAGCTTCAAAGTATCACCTAGTGTCCGACTAGCATCCTACAACCTGTAGTTTTAAACTTAAGTCTCTACAAAACACGGACTACTTTCTAAAACGTCGATGAAGGTAAAATATTCAGGTAATAAACTAGGCTAGGTAACAACTAACAGTTTCTTTTTTGAATTCAGATGTTGGTCAAGTCGCAGACGAAAGACAGCAGCGGATGCTGTCTGAACCATCTAACCGTTTCCAAACTCATATTGATTAATTAATTTCTAGTTTAGTAATAGGCACATAGTGATTAATTTTGCCCATTCAGAATGTTTTTGGTTTGGTTTGGTTTATTTAGATCTCCATTAGTGATTATTCACTAGTCTTCCTGGAGACCATATTAAAACAATGCAAAAATAATAGCAACAGAATGTTTGAGCCTAAAAATGTACAAGCTATTTTCTTGACCTTCCATTGGAATTTTCATACTATGCCTGGCTTATTTGAATCCCTGTCGTTGGTCTCTGTATAGATGCCTGCCAACCACACATTAATCCCTAGGCAGTGTATTACTAACATTGTAGGATCTTTGTGGTTTTTCAATAACTTGTTACTATGCAATCGTCACCAATCTTTATCTTCAGCAGCTGACCTTAAGGTAACAAGCCAACTGAAGCCAAATTTAATCACACAACAGTTGTTGTTCCATGAATGATGTAAGACAAAGCGTTGGATACGGCTGCTGTACGTGTGGTATACGTACTATTAGGGTTGCATAATAATTTGTTGAATGGGTTCACATCTACATGTACATCCGTTTCAAGATGTCAATCCTGTTTAAGTTATAGTGACAATGACAATGAACTTTATCGCATATTCTCGCCTAACATGGGCTTAAAGTATAAGTGTAAAGAGGTTACATTTTATATCATCTAAAATTAGAGTCTCTTCTTATAACAAAATGAGTACATGGTAGACTTAGCTTTAATGTTAATCCTCTGGCAGAAACATACCTTTCAAACCACTCAGAATAGCTTCAGCTGTCACCTTCTGGTCCGGAGCTCGTGTAGAATCCCTCAGGTTGCTGTTGTGTAGGGTGCGGCCGTCGGTAGCTGGTCCGTAATGGCAGAAGCTCGTGTAGAATTCCCCAGGTTGCTGTTGTGTAGGGTGCGGCCGTCGGTAGCTGGTCCGTAATGGCAGAAGCTCGTGTAGAATTCCCCAGGTTGCTGTTGTGTAGGGTGCGGCCGTCGGTAGCTGGTCCGTAATGGCAGAAGCTCGTGTAGAATTCCCCAGGTTGCTGTTGTGTAGGGTGCGGCCGTCGGTAGCTGGTCCGTAATGGCAGAAGCTCGTGTAGAATTCCCCAGGTTGCTGTTGTGTAGGGTGCGGCCGTCGGTAGCTGGTCCGTAATGGCAGAAGCTCGTGTAGAATTCCCCAGGTTGCTGTTGTGCAGGGTGCGGCCGTCGGTAGCTGGTCCGTAATGGCTCAGGCTGTTGTTGTGCAGGGTGCGGTTGTCGGTATCTGGTCCGTAATGGCAGAAGCTCGTGTAGAGTACCCCAGGCTGTTGTGCAGGGTGCGGCCGTCGGTAGCTGGTCCGTAATGGCAGAAGCTCGTGTAGAATTCCCCAGGTTGCTGTTGTGCAGGGTGCGGCCGTCGGTAGCTGGTCCGTAATGGCTCAGGCTGTTGTTGTGCAGGGTGCGGTTGTCGGTAGCTGGTCCGTAATGCCCCAGGCTGTTGTTGTGCAGGGTGCGGCCGTCGGTAGCTGGTCCGTGACGGCTCAGGCTGTTGTTGTGCAGGGTGCGGTTGTAGGTAGCTGGTCCGTAATGCCCCAGGCTGTTGTTGTGCAGGGTGCGGCCGTCGGTAGCTGGTCCGTGACGGCTCAGGCTGTTGTTGTGCAGGGTGCGGTTGTCGGTAGCTGGTCCGTAATGCCCCAGGCTGTTGTTGTGCAGGGTGCGGCCGTCGGTAGCTGGTCCGTGACGGCTCAGGCTGTTGTTGTGCAGGGTGCGGTTGTAGGTAGCTGGTCCGTGATGGCGTGTGGTAAACAAGCCGGGATTAGTCTCACCTACAAGGCGGGGCTGATTGTCTGGAGCCAGCTGCTATTCAAATTATAAAAACATTAATGCTGATGATGAAATTTCTAATTATCACGCATGTTTCAAAAGTCAGGTCAAAGTGTATTGCACAAGAATAAGTTACAATGTGAGGAAATACGTTTTATAGGACTACGGCCTTGTTGAATTAATCTAGTACAGTATGTACGAAGATCCAAAGCTATGCAATATTGATGGCAGACACAATTTGGGGGTGTTGCATGTATACCTCATAGCTTCATATGATGTTCGTAATTTGTTATTTTACGTTCTTTTTGAGTAGTTTTTTTTGCACGTAGGGCACAGTCTCCGACTTGCTGGTATATGATCGTGTGACTTAAAAAAAATTCCAGACAGATATGCAACAATTCTGATCATGTATTTTGTTTTATTTTACAAACTTATGTAGGCCGGGTGTTTGTTGATCTTTATTTCAGGCTTGGTTCACCCAAGCAAGACCAACTTTCGATGTGTTTTTTTTTTCGCTCAAGTTTATCACAGAGCTGGTATAAAAGAAAGTAAACAAGTCGCAAAACATGAGCGGAGCATCTTACACAAGAAGAAACTCCTAAAGAGTAGCAGACATGGAATTTCAAGATGATAACTAAGACATCTGGCATGAACTTATTCCTTTTTGCCCCCTAGAGGGGTAAGACATGTTGAAGACGTTGACAAAGAGAAGGTAACTTAAAACAGTAAGTACGTCTTTTTATTCCTCCTTGTTCCTTTGAGACATTAAGACGAAGGAGTGTAGAAGAAGGAAGAGGAGGTGATAACTTAAGACATATGGAATGCCCTTATTCCTTCTTGCTCCTTGTAGACCTGGAGACGTAAGACTTGTGGAAGAAATTGACGAAGGAGACGGTGTACATTAAGACAGTTTGCATGTCCTTGTTTCTTCTTGCTTCTTGTAGACCTGGAGACGTAAGATTTGTAGAAGCACGTTGACGAAGAGAAGGAGGTAAATTAAGACACTTGACATGTCCTTATTCCTTCTTGCTCCTTGAAGATCTGGAGACGTAAGACTTGTGGAAGAAGTTGACGAACAGAAAGAAGTAGCTCCCGTACATCAGACCGGTTAAGAGCGAATCAAACAGCGACCAATCACAGGGCTCCCCCGCCCGGAACGCCAGGTGGGCAACAACGGCAATAAGCAGACCTGGGGGAGACAGCAACATGGCCTTGAGTAACAAAACACTTTGTAAGCACAATAAGCTGTTCAATCCGTCTTTTACAACCTCCTACGCAGGAACATCCAACAACCAAACTGCGTGTCTGGATGTACCCTGCTCTTTCAACCGTCACTCTTAGTTCCTGTGGACGTCCCCCCAAACCAGCTGTCAGCCAATCAGAGAAGAGGCCACTCAGTTTTCAAAAGGGGCTTCGCATATATAATAGTAAGCTCATTAATATTTATAAGCAGGGCGGTCAGGAACTAAGGGTGACGGTTGAAAGAGCAGGGTACATCCAGACAGGCGGTTTCGCTGTTGGATGTCCCTGCGTAGGAGGATGGTCTTTTAGTGTACCGAGCTGTTATTGGGCGAGCTTCTGTATTCAGTAAATCTGTGGGCATAGAGTGGGCATCAACAGCAATCAACAGATCTGTGACAGTGTGAGAGTCAGCAACATGGACACTATTAAAACACTTGTCCTGGGTACACACGGCATGGGGCATGCCGTTTGATACATTGCGTTTCATCGTGTAGTACCGAGTTAAGTTGAACGTATCTATGCTTGAAACGTTAAGGTATTCTAAAAACCAGCAGGTAAAATGCTTGATGACGTATTTGACACACACTCGCGCACACATGCACACACACACATGTACACACTTAAACGCGCACACATGCATACATAAATACATATAACTTTATTGCACAACAATTGTACGAGGTACAAAGTATGGCATCTACATAACTACAGTGCTATAACTTAACTTAGGGCTTATCTAACTAATACAGGAGTTGTAGTATGGGATAAGTTTCTTACAATCATTGGAGGCTTTTACAATCATTTGGGGAATTTCTAATGTCAAAACCTTCTTTGATATATTTTCCTATATCTGCCATGCAGGGATTGTCACATGTCATTATGTATCTGAATTTACACTTCAGGTCCATTTGGATAAATCCTTGTGTACAAAATGACAGCCTTCTGTATAGAGAATTGCGTATATCGGAATATTTGGGACATACAACCATAAAGTGATATTCGTCTTCGATTAGCTCTGGACAGAATGGACAAACCCTCTGGTCAATAGGGATTTTTTGGAATCTTCCGGTTTCTATATTTAATTTGTGACAGCCAATTCTGAGTTGTGTGATTGCCCTACGAACGTCAAGGCTCTTTATGGTTGAAATGTAATTTTCTTGCTTGTAATGCTTGTTCAATGTAGAAAGAGATGAGAGTTTGGAATTGTTTCGAATAGAGGAATGCCAATTTTGCACGTATATATCTTGTAAACGTTGTCGTAACTGAGTGGTGATTGTGTCTATGTGGTATGACCTCGGGTTCAGCCATATGTGTCCAAAGCCTTGGTAGTTGAGGATATTTTTTACGTGGACAATCCAATCATGTTCTCCGAATGAAACAGTATTGTATGCCTCACGAAGAAGGGCATCTTCGGGCAGATTAACTAAACGATGCCAATATTTCACAAGTTGCATTTCTGCATCAATCCTAGCTAAATACATACACACGTACATACACACATACATGCATGTACACACTCACTCAAACACATGCAAATATACATAAACACACACACACATGCACACACACACACACACACACACACACACATACACACACTCATTTGCACACTCACTCAAACACACACTTGTTAAGCTTATATCATATAATCTGTAGCATTTATGAGCGCCTACCTGCGACCATCTGCACGATCTGCAGCAGAGTGATGACCATAGACAGGCCTTTGGGTAGCCGGAAACCCGCGGCCCGGACCGCGTAGTACGAGTACATCAGGGAGTGGATGCAGAAGTTCATCGCGCCGTAGTATCTGGGGAAACCAACAGAAAAAATGCAAAGCAAAGCAATTGGATTGGGACACCAAAACGACACGTGTTTGTCAAACAATATGTTCGAGGATAGGTGAGACGGTTCTTACCTGGCAGGTGCGACCAGGTATGCCAGCCCGTACCAGCTGTAGATGCAGGTGAGACAGTTCTTACCTGGCAGGTGCGACCAGGTATGCCAGCCCGTACCAGCTGTGCTGTATATGCAGGTGAAGTGTTTCTTACCTGGCAGGTGCGATCAGTTCGTACCAGCTGTATATACAGGTGAGACAGTTCTTACCTGGCAGGTGCGACCAGGTATGCCAGCCCGTACCAGCTGTAGATGCAGGTGAGACAGTTCTTACCTGGCAGGTGCGACCAGGTAGGCCATCCCGTACCAGCTGTAGATACAGGTGAGACGGTTCTTACCTGGCAGGTGCAACCAGGTAGGCCAGCCCGTACCAGCTGTAGATACAGGTGAGACGGTTCTTACCTGGCAGGTGCGACCAGGTGTGCCAGCCCGTACCAGCTGTAGATGCAGGTGAGACAGTTCTTACCTGGCAGGTGCGACCAGGTGTGCCAGCCCGTACCAGCTGTAGATACAGGTGAGCACGTGGTGGTACCAGTGGAGGAAGATGAGTGGCCGTTTCCTCAGCACGATGAAGGACGTGTCGCCGAACTCCACCAGCTGGGGATCATGGGAAGATACATGTTTACACTCACGTGATCATGACGTAAGCATCGTCCGCCATGATGGATGGTTAAACGCGGAATTAGCAGATGAATTAGAATTTGCATTATGTAATCGTAGTTGCGTAATAATGACATGATAAATAAACACTTTTACGCAGATGCATAGCAGCGCTGACGTCAGAGCAAATACCATATAAGGGCATGAAGACACAACCAACAATAGGATGACAATGATTTAGTTCTAGTCTACAATGGAAGACATTGTGTGTAAATGTAGCATATTCCGTAAAACAGTTCACGTATGAGTGATAATGGATAATGTAATGTGTAAAGAGTGTGGCCTCTTCCGCTATTCTGTCAATAGTGTGCCAAAAGCACACAGATTTTGGTTGTTAATGTCCACATGTGCGTGTCAACATTTGCTATAAGAACCGTAGTTGTCTTCTTTTTTTTTCAATGCGTAAAAGATAGAAGTAGACGACTGTAAGTTACAGTATCAATTTGGAACACTTAGGTTTCCTAGCATCATAGACATGCATAGATACCAAGGTATCTGAAATCCATTAGATTTTAGAGAGATGGCCGTGCGATCTGTGTACTCAGCACTCGAAGAGTCTATCAAGAGTTTATTCATTAGTCATCATTGCTTACAAGCACCCCGGCTTGCCGGTTGTAGCCCGGGTACCATTCCATTCATGTAAGGATCCCCGGAAGCAATCGGATGGTACCCAAGCTATGTCGGTTGGTCTGCTGTTCTGTTGTGTTCTTCTTCCGATAATGTCCATCTGCCAAGAATATCCATCTGCTGACCACTACAACTAATGTATGATCTAGATCAAGACTTAAAACATTATAGAGGCGTCTATAAGCAAATAAAGTATTTCCCTGTGTATCACCTTGCTGAAGATGTAGAGCGCTGACCAGAGCCCGGTGACAGGGCGGGTGTAGTGCTGTTCACACACGGACCGGAGGAACCCCTGGTGCCGTACGGTGTACAGGAGAGGGGGGACGTACCGCAGGGCGCCAACAGTACTGTATAAACAACACCAAGACCGGTTGTATTTAGTTCACCTGAAGATTGTATCTCACTGCACTTTGGACACCGGTGCGGCACTGCGGGGCTGGAAACATTACTCAACGAATGTCAGGGATAAAGAACGAATTTTCTTCCGTTTTGTGTATTTTGTTGTCTTCTAAGTCATGCTAAGATTACGTATTACTCCAGAACCCCACAGTGCCGCACCGGTGCCCCAAGTGTAGTGAGGTAGTGAGAACCTTAAGTTAGCACCGAATGGCAGCCACTCAAGACCCTTGCAATTTCGCCCCTCCTTTTGTAAGCTCCTCACAATTTAACCCATGGCTGCGAAGAGAGAGTAGTCGGCCAACTTAATAACCATAAGAAAACCACAACAAGACCTTAGCATGTCATTAGCATAAGATATAAAAAAGTTCAACTGAAATGCCAAGAAAAGTTGCCAACGGGCCAGAAATTGGTCGTGACCTTCGTCTTCCTTAGTCCTACTCACAGACTAATATGATCACAATCCATCAAGAAGTCTCGACGAAAGGTACCGTTAAGCCCCCTTTACAAATCAAGAATTCAGCTCGGCCGAGTTGTCAGCGATCTCTAAATAACGAGGAGGTATGACCCTGATATCGACAAAGAAACTCTGCGATTTGTTCGTAGACATCAGAGTCATGCCTCCTCGTAATTTAGAGCTCGCTGACAACTCGGCCGAGCTAAATTCTTGATTTGTAAAGCCGGCTTAACGATGAAAGGTCGGCCATATTTAAGATCGACAGAGGGTTGCGCGTATTTTTCACCTGAAAACCGTCCCTATCACATATAAGCCATACTTTTGTACCTTGTACAATTGTTACGCAATAAAGTTATTATCATAAGCGAGGCTCGGGCGATTGCCGCAGACTCGTCGTCCGCTTGATTATCGCGCAATGTGACATATGGCTATAAAGAAAACATTGCGGGGAAATCGATCCTCTGTGTTTTTAGGGGACTCCCGGCGGTATCTTATATTACTGTAAGTAATTCCTGACGGCATCAGGGGACGTCAATAACACCACTTTAAAAGACAGCAAAACATATTTACAGCATTCCAGATAAGTCTATTTCTGGCAAAACAAAGCCGCTGGCTCGATACCCGAACAATACCTGAAGAATACAATGAAAGAGCAGTATTTGAAAATCACAAACATTCGGCATAGAACTACCATTGCTAAACTAAGAATCAGTTGCCACCGACTGCGAATTGAATCGGGAAGGCACAGCCGCACTCCTCTAGAACAAAGAATCTGCCAATTTTGTACCTCAAACATGGTAGAAGATGAAGTGCACTTCACTGTTGATTGCGATATGTATGTGAATGATAGAAATACTCTATTTAGTTATATAGAAAGTAGATTCCCTCATTTTAGACACATGAGTAGCACTGACAAGTTTATATTTCTCATGCGTTTTGACAAACCGACAATAGCGAAACCCATACAGTCCTACATTTTCACTATTACCAAGAAGCGAGAAGAAGCCGAACTTTTGTGTTAGACTAGATTTGTGACACTTTTATGTATGTATATATCCTGACTTGTTGTGACCTGTACTTAGCCCGGTTGGGCAAAATTATACAATAAAGGTCTTCATTCAATACGTACCCGAACAGTGCCGTGGACTGGATTTTACATCATTTACGACCACTTCTTCTTCTGAATTACTACTTATTTCCTTTCTAATTCATACTGTCTAAAGGCCCCCTCTCACTTGACGTGCGGCACGCTTGCGGCATTGCTGCGTTCGGAAGATGCTCAACGAATTTCAGAGATAAAGAACGAATTTTCTTACTTGTTGTGTATTTTGTGGTCTTATATGTCACACTTTTACGTATTGCGCAATATCTGAATTATAACAAATCGGAGAAAATAACAAAACAGTACCGCAGTGAACGAACGCAGCAATGCCGCAAGCGTGCCGCACGTCAAGTGAGAGGGGGCCTTAATACTTCCTATGGCAGCAAGGAGTGCCGAGAATTTTAAAAGAATGCAAAACACGTTAAACTCAACCTGATGATATATCTATACACCCGTTTGTTACTTCTTTCCTTTCAGCTTGTTTATACCTGCAGTAGACCTTGATAAGTCGCCGTACTTTTGCCGTGTCAATAAAGAATACCCTAACACATGTACAGAATGTAGAGGTGAGATGTTCTAGATACGTCTATTTCCGGCAAAACATTGCCCTAAGCTAGGAACAGGGCAGTGAACTTCATTCAATAGCATTTACAATCATTGGCAATATATTACATTTTTCTTTCAAGACACAGATTTTTAAAAACGCTGCAAAGCATATCTACAGAAGATAGATGTTATGAATAGGCCCAGCTATTTCTGGCGAAACCTTGCCCCGGGCTAGGGATACCTGAACAATACCTGTACCTGAACAGCGCCATCGCCAGGTTCCACAGAACCAAGGGGAGCCGCAAGCGGAACGGCTCTCGGGCCCTCATGAGCCTCCTGCCGCCGAACACCAGCAGGACGTACGCTGCCGAGCAGGGGAAGCACCACGGCCAGATCGTCTTGAACCACCGTTGTAAACTCACAGCGTCGACCCCGGCCTCAAACTGCGTTAGAGGAAAGGGGAACGGTATATCCGACTCGTTAAGCGAAGCCATGTTCTAGCGGCGTGGTTTGACCGGCGTGCAGGTGTGTTATGTGGCGAACATGTGGCCGGGACAACTTAGCCTTGGTGCCAGACTGTTTCCAGGGTCTCTACAGGCTAGCTCCTCGGCTCCAGGGTTAACTTGCTCCGAGGAAATTCGACCGCAGGCCCGCGTGCGTTTATACTTAGGCTGTATGGCCAGCCAAAGGATATAGCCTAAGGGGTCGGTATCGCCATGGCCTATCGCGGAGTCTGGGAGCCAGGCTATAACAACATTGCGTCAAAGTTTACTAAGGCCTGACGTCATGTCTCGCGCTTTCACTATGGAGACGGGAGGGGGTTTTCAGCGAGCTGGGTCAAAACAAGCCGTGGCGCCGGAGGGATTTGTGTGACTGGGCGTCGGCTCGATCAAACTGACTCACTGTTCTTATTATAGTCTGAACCTTTACCAGAGTTCAAACATTCCAAAATAACATACCCAGTAACTGTTCATTAGGGCGTTATCCGGGACACTGAAGGCCCCCATACACAGCCTAATAAGTGTGGTCAAAAGTCGCCGGCGTGTGCGCTAGAGGTCACCCTGACCCTTTGTCCTACCGAATGTTCTGTTCACGCTTTCTTCACGTGAAGACAACCTTGCCAGCACGTGGTACGTAGTTCATTGGGACTTACTAAACCAAGGTAAATACATTCCCCTTGTACATAGTTTAAAGCCCCTGTCACAAATCAAGAATTGGCCTCGCTGTGTTGGCGAGCTCCGAACGGGGAAATTTTCGGCCGAAGAACGACAGACTTTTATCGAGTTAGTCAATTGTCCCTTTGTCCATGTCTAAGAGATGCTACCATTTTATGGGGAAATATATAATCACATTAGTGTAGGTTGGACGTCGCCCGAGCCCCGCCAAATTGGTGACGGTACAGATTTTCAGCGAAATATACGGTCGACGATCGGGCGATTTTGAAATTCGGCGAGCTCTTTCAGATCTTCAAATTGGGCTGACGCTCGCCTGAATTGTGACGCAGGCTCATAGGACTTCACTAAACAGTCGCACCTGACAAGTGGTCACCATAAAGTGCCCACATCAAAAAGTGCCCACAATTGCTTGGAGTTCCGATACAGTATAATGGAATCTCGTACTTATCAATGACCAAGTTACAAATTACCAAGTATATCTACCAATGGCAAGGTGGTCATTATGTAGAGATTGTCACTAGAACAGGTAACTTTGACTGCATACCGATGACAAGGTGGATCTGATATATAGTTTGTCAGTTACAAATTATCACATATCCTACATAGCTTGTCGCCTCGTTCAGCCAGATATTTTCTGAGCTTGCTTACCTCCCACACATAGAAAATATACTACATATGAGCAGTGGAGCCACAGAAGAAATAGGGTCTCTTGAAAAAAAAATCGCTTGGATTTTTCGTGAACTTTTGTACTTAATGCGGTTTAGCGACCACCTCTGAGGAACGTTCTTTACTTATGGAGCTTAATTCCTAATAACGGTGGACTTTGTGGAGAGGCGCGTACAATGCAGTTGCTGAGCTATTGTGTACGAATCAAAGTACACTGGACAAAGAAGAAAGAAATATTTGCAGCTTTCTATAGAAAAGGCAAACAGGTGCGCCTGACTACGATCACAGCCCTTGTCTATGTATTTGTTTGGTGACAAAACGGCCTCATGTGTCATGTTTATGGTGTATTTGCTTTACGCCACGCGGCGTTAGTCAGCGATTCTAGTCTCTCAAGTCTGTAGACACGTTCACATGCACAAAGGTCAAAGCCCAATCACTCTACAGAACGTGGGACAGTTCATTAACCACTGCCTTCAAAGAAGAAGTCAAACCCGACAATAGTATACATTGTATCATATAGTTGATTAGACATTAGTGTTATGTACTTACTTTACTTACTTTATCCTTCCGCTTATGCCTGGGGGGGCGTCGCGGGGAGATGTAGGCATCTGTCTCGAGCCAGGTGTGTAGCCCCCAGAAGAGTCAGGCCATGTGCACGGACAGTCTCTGCCACTCCCTCTGTCCACCTGCGGCGTGGTCTTCCTCTTGCCCTGACACCTGAGTGCCTGGTTGTGTAGGCTCGTAACGCTGGCTGCGTGGTTGGCAATCTCATCAGGTGGCCAAACCACTGCACTCTCTGCTTGGCGATGAACTGTAAGACAGGTTTGGTTCCCACCAACTCTCTAACCACTTCATTCCTCAACCTGTCTCTCTTTGTTTTGCCAGCTGCTCTTCTCAGGACCCTCATCTCACAGCTTGTGAGTTTCCTCTCCTGTGCTCTGTTCAGGGTCCAGGTTTGACACTGGTTTGACACTAGTGTTATGTATCACACTATTTTCTAGTCTTTAAGACTATACATGCAATTAGCCTTCGGGCATGATTACCTCCATGAAATGTCATGGAGGTTATATTTTACCCAGCGTTTGTGTGTGTGTGTGTGTCTGTCTGTCTGTCTGTTAACAAGATAACTCAAGAACGGCTGGATGGATTAGTTTCATACTTGGTGTGTTGGTGGGGTGCGATGAAAGCTAGAAGTGATTAGATTTTGGGCCCCCTAGCGGCTTCCCTTGGTACTGCAGCGCAACTTCCGGTTTTGCTATCTCGTGTTCTGAACACGCTATGGTTACGATTTTTGAGTGTTAGATAGCTCTTGTGCTCAGGAATAAGTGACATAAGTTTTGGCCGTGCGTCTGCTACTGAGTCACGTTACTCCCTCAGGAACAGCGACCACCTGACATCTGAACTCACTAAGTCCACCAGAGGACAGAAAACATTCATCTACAGAGCAACAGCACTCTGGAACACTCTCCCTACTGCTACTCGCACAGCCACCTCCACTGCTTCTTTCAAAAGAAAACTGTGGGAATGTCTAGGCAACCCTTACGCATGGTAAATTAGTCATACACGTGTATATACAGACCCTGACCTCTCATTGCAAATATTGTTGTCGATGATATGATGTTATATACTCCATTTTAGATGATATGTAAGTTATCCTACACCATGTACATACAAATGTTCTTTTTTTTTTAATTTGTATTGTTTATGTGTTTGTCAGCAGGGCTAGCCCTTTGTAATAGCCATAGGCTAGTTGGGCAGCCCTGGCTGTGTGTTCGGTGCAGCCAAACCAATAAATAAAATAAATAAGTTTTGGCCCCCTACCGACTAGTTTTGGGATAGCAGGGGCATTTTTGTCAAAAACTTCTGAAGAGGATAACTCAAGAAGGGAACAATGGATTTTCATGATTTTTGGTATGTTTTTGTAAATAAAACAATTTAATACCCCAGGTCTCCGTGTCACTCACTGTACCTAACGTCACGCTCATATTCATTGTACGACTTGCCAATTCTCAGTAAGGCGATGTGGGAACCGACCTTTGACCAGGACCTCAGGTCCAAGAATCCGCGTTGCGGCATGCTTGACAATGTTCCCAGTGTTTGGCTATCCACCGTAGCGAACTGATCACGATAGATCCAGTGGGCATTAGGGCTGGGTATCGGTACAAAACCGTTTTTTTCTTATTGGACCGGTGTGACAGCGATTTCGCCCCCCCCCCGTGATCTCGCCCCCCCGGGGGCGAAATCACTAGCGATCTCGCCCTCCCCGGCTAGTGATCTCGCCCCCCTACCTCGCCCCCCTTTAGCGATTTCGCCCCCCCCCAAAAAAAACGGGTTTACATGACATTTTAGAAGTTGATTGGTATAAATCACAAAATGCAGTTTCAGAATGATATAAGTACACAAGTTTGATACATAACTCAATTCATAGTATCAATATAAC
>NC_049986.1:23786836-23800619 GCF_000003815.2 Branchiostoma floridae | reverse complement strand
GATTTCCATTATGGCATATACCTGAGTCTTGACAGAAGATGTATTTCATTGTATTCACCTGTCCTCAAGCAGCCTATATATCTCCAATATGAAGTCTCTACCATGAAGTGACCACAAAAGAACTATGTAATGTCTTTATTAATTATGCAATATTAGGTATCAATTAGAATAACGCACATTTTGGTATATGCACCTGGCCAAGGGATATCTTCACCTCCAACATGACTGTTTTTTCTAGTATTTAGGAACTGATGCATTTACCCGTGTTTCTTAAGACTGGAACTTTACCAGTGTTTGTGTAGCATTTAGCAACAGCTATATCAACTTGTGCGTAGATAGTGTTTATAATGAGAAACTATTATTCACGTGTGTTTTTGTTAGTACTTTGGAAATGTTTCCAGCACAAGAAAGAAAACACTGTGACAAATTGAAAACATATAGCTGATGACGTATTCCGTACCATAGACGGTGTTGATTTATACGTTCGCAGTAGCACTGTTTTTATACCACCTCAGCTGCAAAAATTGTCTTTTTCATTTCAATGTCATGTTTGCATCGAACAATATAGTATGGACTTTCGAGGTATGACATATTACGGTACGGTAATAAGGTGCCATATAGGTACCAGGTAACACACCATATACGTTACTCCCCAGGTGCAGTATAGTACCAGGTAGCGCACCTGTAATATGTAAGAACCAGCTGCTCTTGGGGGGGGGGGCGAAAACGCTAAAGGGGGGCGAAAACGCTAGTGATCTCGCCCCCCCCGGGGGGGGGGGCGAGATCGCCGGGGGGGCGAGATCGCTGTCACACCGGTCCAAAAAAAACCGGACCTGAAAAAATTCGGTGGACCGGATGTTGGACCGATTAGAAAATTAACATATCATTTTATCAGGCATTCACACGTTTTGGCGCTTGCACGTGGAAGAAAATAACAAGAGTAAAGTTGAGTAGACTTTATAGTACTTTCTACCAAGTTTTACAGCCAATCGTACAGGTGCAGTTACCGTTGTAGGATTTTAAAACGCCAGTGTAAGTCTAATACTCCACCAAAGTTAACAGATTTCTTTGTAGCGAAATGGACCATTGGTATGAGTCATACTGCATCAGGTCCAGGTTCAGGTCCGGACCTGGACCTGATCCTTCGGACCTGAACCAGACCTGGACCTGGATTTTCTGTACCGGTACCCACCCCTAGTGGGCATATATTCTATAGGCCACCGGGCCGGCTGTCTTTATGGTCAAGTACAGTTAACCCCCGTACACCATGTATATCTAAAGTTTTTTTTTTCTCAGTACTTAGAATATTGATATTAATATTAATAATGATATTTTCCTGTCAAATTCCATTTGTATTGTCTGTGCTTTTGTCAGCAAGGCTAGCCCTTTGTAATAGCCACAGGCTAGTTGGGCAGCCCTGGCTGTGTGTGCTGAACAGCCAAACCAATAAATATATCAATAGCCCCCGGCACAGCGTACTGCAAGCCTGTCCGCAAACGGACTGGGGCTACACCTTTAGACTTGTTCCACATCAACATGAAGAGAACTCTTTTTTTAAAGATTTTTTTTCAAAGCTTTACTCGTAAAACAAATAGTACATTTGTCAAAACAGAGTATCTAAGCTACTGTACAGGGAGTAATTCGAAGTCCACTATCGTATAAGTAAGAGTACATTTCTTAGGCACAATAGGTATTGCACATGGAAAAAGAATCTTCGTCTATATAAGCATTTCTCTCATGTACATATACAGGCTATTATGTATAACCAATATACACCACATGATTGCCACAATTTTCATGGAGAGAACTCTTTCCGCCACAAAGCTGCAATTCGTGCGACAATTTCTAGAGAATGCCCTGAAGCTACTGTTGTGGATCTGTCTTACTACGAATGTGAGAGAGCCCTTTCGCACCCATCTGACATTTACCCGACAATGTGTCTTTTTGTTCTAAAGTCTTCTACCAACACAAGTGCTTAAACATTACAGGAACGCATTTATTCCGTCTTGTGCTATCATCATGCCCACATGTTATTAGACTGAAGACCGACTTAAGCTAGGGGCACAACCCGCCGTACTTGCAAGTGCGTGCTGTCTACGTGCCAAAACGTGGGCAATCTTTTGGTATCCGTAAGTGGAAGTACCGTCTTCGCACGAACACGTGGCGAATCCCACGGATTTGGGAGCACGCAGACACGCCGTAGAAATTTAAGTGCACGCAGAACTTTCTCTGCGTTCGGGCTGTGGATTCGCCCTCCGTACGTGTCAGTGCGGGCGACGCACCTGCCATGTACAGACTGAACGTTTTCAGGAATACGTGGCGGACGTGGCCTCCACAAAAAACCTACGGACAAATTGCACGTACGGCGGGTTGTGCCCCAGGCTTAAGAGGATGATCATTCAACTTAATAAGCTTGATATTCGGGAGCAGGTTAGTTTTACAAACAAGACAAAGTAGCCAGGCCATAGTTGACTTATTTAGAAAAAAAAAACACAAAAAAAAAACAGCAAAACATGTACGGTGATATATACGAACGAACTTTGTAGTCAACGTAAAGTCCAAGAGTGCCACCGTAGGTCCAAGGACGTTCTGATATAACGTATAACGTCCTTGGTAGGTCCAATAACAAGTCTTGGACGTTGGAGTTTGGACCCGTGGTCCGCGGAGCGCGTTTGACCCAAATCTACAACAACAAGTGCCCGGCGTTGGTTACACCATGGTCCAAAAGGACGATAACATTTATTCTATAAATAGATGTCGCACACATGAACCTTGACCACCCTGTGGTGCGTGTGTCCACTTGAGTTAAATTTGACCTAAAATTTGACCGGTCGTTCAGTGAATTTAAAAAAAAAACGAGTCTCTTTACGCCTTGTGTGTTTCGTTGCCTTTTCAGTCGCTGATTTTACCCCATATGAAATCGAAGGTTACTTACACACATGATTTTTAGGTCGCATACCCAGATTTTTGGTATCTTTGCAACGTTCAGCTCTGATATGGATTTAATTAATGGAATTACGATTTGCATCTTTACATTAGGCCATACCAATTTATTTTCTTGGTTCTCAGATTTTTTAAAGTGAGAATATTTAAAAAAAAAAATTAAAAGTACAGGGTATAAAACTACAGGGTGGGAACTTCAAGGAAAACTTGAATATGACTGTATTCACCGCCATAAAGCTGAGTGCATCAAGGCACAAACCTGGCCCTCAGGCTTTGTTATAATTGTGTTTTTCCAGTTAAGGGTTTTTCAATTTTTTTGTTAATAATCCGAGAACCAACAGATTAAATTGGTGTGGCCTTACCGTTTCACTGCGAGAGACACACTACACTGGCTGTAGGGGAATATTTGCAAGCGGAATCTTGCTACCAAAGGGTGACAATTATTGGCTGAATCATTTGGCAAATTCTACAATCCAGATGGCCTGGTGGCGGCTACATTCCAACACCGCCAGGTCTGCTGGACTTACCAGTAGCTACTTCAGTATAATTACAAAATAGATGGACACAATACACAAAGTACTACAAAACATGATTATATAACAACGTCACGACTGCAGTGGATTGTTCATTCGTTGACAAAGACCGATGCTGTGCAGTCGAAAAAGTGTGTGAGTCCAATATCTGTGTTCGAAATTGCAGTTCAACTATTTCAAGAATAATTCTACCGACACAGATGAACTTTCAAGTTAACGCGGAATATCAGGGCACTTTCGTTAGCCGTCCACCAGTGTTCATGTTGGAATTGAAATATTCTTGACTACACGTGTAGCTTCTCTCATATTCGTTCAACTGGCAATACGGGTTTTTATGTTGAGCTTTGGTTCATCAATTGTTGATGCACAAGATATCATTTCACATTTACAGGAATGCTATACAATTTTCTTAAAGAATATTTCACAGAAAAAATGTTATCCATATAGCAGCCAATATTTGGGCCAATATTAGCTGGAATTCAACTGATTTTCCCCATTCACAACGTTGAAATTATCCAACGCTATCCTACTCAAGTCAACTCCGTCTAGAGAAAATAAGCAACAGTTTCACCCGCTGGCTGTGGTGAAGTAGAGATAGGCCCTCTCATTGGTTCTTGGCTTAAAGCGGAGACACGTGTACTCGTGGTAGTTTGCGATTGCTTGGTTGATAACTTCAATCGCGCCACCTAATGCGAAAAGGGAAGTTGTAGATCTGTTGTAATAGATTTGTTGTATCTTACCCCTGAATCTGTCGAGGAAACTGCGACGAATCTGCTGTCCTCTTTACGCACGGGTATGGGATTGTGATATCGTACAATCTTCGATAGCTGTACTCTTCCCACGACCTTTCACCTAAAATGGTCGTCAATGATAACCCACCTCAGCCGCTATTCTGGTTTATATCACGTTTTTTGCATTTTGCCGCCTTAGCGGCAAAATGCTCTGAGGCCAGAATAGTCGCCGTTGTGATGGAGTGATGTTGAGATGAACGGACCTGTTCAATCCATGCCAAACATTTCTAAACCTGTTAAAACAGGCATTTTTCCAACATGTTCGCACTGGCGCAGTGGTTAAAGCTTACGCATTCTAAACCAATGCACCCGGTTCGAATCCGGGGAGGTAGATTTTTTTTTTTTCTTTTTTACATCCATTAAAATACTAATTTTTACATCCATTTGGCCACACCAATTTATTTCTTTGGTTAACGGATTCGCCGCTTCGCTTTTTTGCCGAATAGAAATAAAAAAAAAAAAACAAACTTAAAAATGCCCCGCAACAGAGCTCACTCAAAAACAGGCAGTGTAGTGAAATTTGCTGCAGTTCACGCAAATTTTAACAGGTGGCGTCTAGATCTAGATTCAGGCACATATGTGAATCTCTCCATGCGCCAATATCAGGTTTAGTTACTCTGTTTTATTTATATGACATTCTAATAACTAGAAAAAAACGTTCACACACGCAAACATTGGCAAAATGCCAGCTTTTTTAAAAGCACTTGTTTTTTTTTTTTACCGGTGTGATGTCTGTGTGTTTGAATTCTCCATTGCAAGAAATGGCTCATGCACGCTCCCTTGCGGCGTTCAGAAGATTGCCGTTTCTTGTTTTGTTTAATGGAAATCTTTATCGACACGACAAAAGTACAGTGGCTTTCGTAAGGTCTATAACAACTACTTACAGTACAACTTAAGAGACATATGGATTTCTACAGTTATGAATCATCAACATATTGGGTCTAGCATGTCATTTACACTATTGGTTCTACGGTATAAACATTCGTGGATATATTTGCCTACATGTACACAGTAAGAGTTATCATTAGCTATGGGGTGACCTCTTAACAGCAACAAGCTTTATCAAGAAATCCTTCTTTTGTGCTTTGAATCAGAAGTTGTTAGGCTGGCCTCATTGACTACTCATTGACTACCTCCTGAGGAGGGCTACAGCAGACAGTGACTCGGGGATTGTGACACATCCTAGGGCCTCCAGTCGTTATCCAGCAAAACTGATCAACGACTTAGACTTCGCGGATGATATTGCTCTGCTGGAGTCCGCAAGAGCAAGGGCACACGAGCAACTGATAAAAACTGCTACAGCTGCAGCAGAGCTTGGTCTAATTGTAAGCGTCCCTAAAACCGAATACATGTGCTACAATGCAGACCCGGGTCAGCTACTCCAGGTCTATGGAGAAGAGATCAAGGAGGTGCAAGACTTTAGATATCTTGGTTCTAGCATGGCCTCAAGTAGTTCCGACCTTAAGAGGCGCAGAGCACTCGCCTGGGCCGTGTTTTGGAAACTTGAACCTCTCTGGAGGAGCGATCTTGTCCCGATCGCTACGAAAGTGAAACTGTTCATGGCTTCCTGTGTCACAGTGCTTGTTTACGGGTGCGAGTCTTGGGTCTTAACACAAGATATGGAGAAAAGAATCAACTCCTTTGCTACTTCTTGCTTTCGCATCATGCTGAACATCAAAAGGCTAGACCGGGTACCAAACTCCAGGATTTATGAACTAACCCAAACAAAGCCGCTGATTGAACATGTACGCTCGAGGCAGTTGAACTTTCTTGGTCATATCCTGCGCATGCCCGAGGACGAACCTGCCAATATCTATGCACTCTATGTACCAACGCATGGGAAAAGCAGACGAGGACGCCAAGCTACCTCCTATTTAAAGTACATTCAACAGTTCCTAGGAGATTACAATGACCAGATCTCCGCGAAGCAAATTAGTCATCTAGCTGCCGACAGAAGGTCTTGGAAGAAACTTCAGCCGACCGATGATGATGAGACTGGCCACATCAGAGCCGGGCATGCGTAAAACCTGGTTTGTGCATGCCGTGTGGCCATAAAACATCCTGTCACAGAATCAGGCACAGTTAAACGTGTCCATTCAGATCTACACTTTCAGAGAATTGTGTCGACTGTGGCTGTCATTATTTACATTTCTTTGTCGCTTGGAATATTCTGATTTTGCTCCTTTTGTTTCCCTTCATCATGCAAGAGTAGCCCCCATGGGCAAAGTCAGAAATCGACAAACAGCCATAATTTTTCCATCTGTCATGAAGTGGAGAGAGGGGAGGGGTGCTAAAAATCCTTGACCAGAGGGTTAAAAAAACTTCCCAGGCTTTTCGCTGAGAGAGATACGTACGTGGGCCTTCTGTTTGTTCGTTACTGTTTATTTTCTGTGTGTTTGAAATTAGGCGCACATTTTTCAACCGAATAATGAAGAACTTCTAGAAATAATTATGAAAGAAGTACAATTGTCAAATTCCCCGTGCATTTTCAGTTACAAGTACGTCAAACTAGCAGTGCTACCTTAATTCTGTTGGCTTTTCCTGCTTGCTTGTATGAAGTTCATATTATTTCTTGGAAGCCATAGAATAACTGAAATCTAACATAACTTAAAAACAAATGAAAATCACAAAATTGCAGCTTAGCACGTAAGTAAGCTGTGCAAACTTAGAAACGGTAAGAGAAAAATCGTAAGGAAAAGAAGCGTTTCAGAATATCAGTCGGTAAGACGGTTGTGGTTTTACAACAATGTAGGATTTCCTTTCGTGTGGTTTTAGCTAAAACAACACCTGCGAGGCCCGTACAGTGACAAGAGCTAAGTTACATTTAAAATGGACAAAAACATTTTCATGCTTACATTTTAACAATATAGCTGCCTGTCTTCTTGTCTTGTCAATTTATTGATCTATTTTCCAGAAAATGTCGGAAAGCGGAAACATAAAGTCTTTAGTTAAAAACTGGTTCAGTTGTTTACACCTCTGCCGTAATCCCCAAAAACAACGACAACTCCGCTGGCACACAATTTCCCGAGTTAAATGTTGCGTTTTCTCTACATGTACTGAAGATAAGGCCAGATTGCTATCAAAACGTCACAAGAATACTGGAATATATTATAATATACGACTGTGACAAAAAGGAAAACCTGTGTGTTTCCGGGGTTAGTGTCCGTAAACAGCTATGGGAAGGGTGGGAGGATTGATTCCCTCCAGAAACAGAAGGACACCCAAACTGAGATGGAATTAAGCACGAAAAGCAGAAAATCCACACACCTGGTTTGACTGTCTGTTGATGAAACTTGAAATGAAGCGGCACAATCTTTTCTTTTCTCTAACGGTTCTGGGATGATTTTATCATACAATACTGTATTCTATAGCTACTATCTTACCACGACCTTTCACCCAAAATGGCCGTCAGATTTTATCATTAAGAAGCTACTGCTACCGTTATTTTAGATATATGATATGGCTCCTATTACTTTGTTTCCGTTTCCGGTGTCATGTTTGTGTGATGGAAACCTCTGCTGCAAGATATGGCTAACGCCTCGTGCACGCCCCCTTGCGGCGTTCACAAGTTCAACAATTCTTCACTAAAAATATAAGCTTCTACTTTCTACCCCCTTTTTTTATCCTATCACCATCGCTTTAGGAATCTGATAACTTTTACAAACCTAAGGGGCTTTATTGCAAACATTACACGTTAAGGCTATTAAGAAATCATTCTTTCTTGGTTTGAATAAGAAGTTGGCAGAGGGGCGAAATCATGAACCCGACACAAGTAAAGCAGTTCCCTTCATTATGTTGCTCAAACCCCCCTGTAATAAGAACTCTTGTGTGCGGTAATAACTTATAGAAAATTCTTTTTCTCAAATTTTTAAAACATGATTGTCGTTTCTGTGTGCGGTGGTTATGAGGTCGAGCTAAAGGTTATACTCTGGGGGCAAACAAATACGCTTGGATAGTCCTACACTTGCGATCAAATCGCACCCTACCCTGGGAAACCTGCTCGAGAAGCTTCGCAAATAAGAGTCGCAAATAAGAGTTACCGATCCCCTGCCAAACGCGCGCCCTCCCGCCTCTATGCACCGCCCCACTACCAGCTGGCCCTACTTACGCTACGGTCCCCAACATCGCTCGCTTCTCGAAAGAGGCTCGTGTTAGTAGGGGCCAGCTGGTACGAGGGCTGGCGGGTGTTAGGCGGCGGGTGTCCCGTGCGTGCGTGTTGTAGGGATCGGTAAACTTTGCGTGCCTCGTAGGAGTCTGCGTTTTCCCAGGGTAATCGCACCCACAGGATATCTAGAGACTTCTAGTGAACTTTCCTTACTTGATTTCTGTATTCATATCAGTAGAAAAAAAAAAGTCCAGTACTGCTGCTACTAATGAATTGTGTACATAGCGACCAGTGGAAGAATGGGTCTTCAGTAAGCTTAACTGGATCGAGATCACTGTTACTTTTACTCTTTCCCGTGTATCGTATAGTTGTCAGATCGCCTCGTGTGATAACGGTTCTGCTGGGTTTAACTGGTAGGTTCTGTTGGTGTTCAGACAGCTTTATTACACACCAATTTTGTACAGTAAGCTGTGTAAGACCTGATAAAAGCTCCTTGGTAAGACCAGACTGTAAGGTTTGATCCACTCACACCAGACTGAAGATCAAGATAGACACTGTGTTTGCCACTACACGCGGTAGGATTTGTCAGTTTTGGCATAACACATCAGCCTTGACATGTACACTTATTATAAGTAAAAACTGCATCGGATCAGACTGGTTAAACCACCTCAAGGCAAAACACACCAGAAGATCAAACTAGACATTGTGTTTGGCACCAGGGACGGGTACCGGAAATTCAGATCCAGGTCCGGTGTGACAGCGATCTCGCCCCCCCAGCGATCTCGCCCCCCCCAAGAGCAGCTGGTTACTACATATTACAGGTGCGCTACCTGGTACTATACTGCACCTGGGGAGTAACGTATATGGTGTGTTACCTGATACCTATATGGCACCTTATTCCAGTACCGTAAGATGTCATACCTCGAAAGTCGATACTATATAGTTCGGTGCAAACATGACATTGAAATGAAAAAGACAATTTTTGCAGCTGAGGTGGCATAAAAACAGTGCTACTGCGAACGTATAAATCAACACCGTCTATGGTACGGAATACGTCAGCTATATGTTTTCAATTTGTCACAGTGTTTTCTTTCTTGTGCTGGGAACATTTCCAAAGCATTAACAAAAACACACGTGAATAATAGTTTCTCATTATAAACACTATCTACGCGCAAGTTGATATATCTGTTGCTAAATGCTACACAAACACTGGTAAAGTACCAGTCTTAAGAAACACGGGTAAAAGCATCAGTTCCTAAATACTAGAAAAAACAGTCATGTTGGAGGTGAAGATATTCCTTGGCCAGGTGCATATACCAAAATGTGCGTTATTCTAATTAATACCTAATATTTGCATGATTAATAAAGACATTACATAGTTCTTTTGTGGTCACTTCATGGTAGAAACTTCATATTGGAGATATATAGGTTTCTTGAGGACAGATGAATACAATGAAATACATCTTATGTCAAGACTCAGGTATATGCAATAATGGGAATACAAGGGACCCAACCCTACTTGTCTGAAACAAGTTCAACTATCTTATTACCATGTAATTACGTTAATATTGATACTATGAATGGAGTTATGTATCAAACTCGTGTACTTATATCATTCTGAAACTGGATTTTGTGATTTATACCAATCAACTTCTAAAATGTTATGTAAACCCGTTTTTTTTGGGGGGGGGGGCGAAATCGCTAAAGGGGGGCGAGGTAGGGGGGCGAGATCACTAGCCGGGGAGGGCGAGATCGCTGGTGATTTCGCCCCCGGGAGATCGCTGTCACACCGGACCTGAACGTGGACCTGATTGTGAATAGGCAATACTCAAAACAATACAAAGCATTTGTCTTCTCTGTGACAACCGATGGAAGAATATCTTTTCAGGGCGCTTAACTGGATCGAGATCACTTTTACTTTCTTTTGCGTGTACTAGATGTCTTGTAGTTACCTGTTACTGTAAGTACATTTAAGTCCGCGGGGATTCAATTACACGGTAGCGGGAAAATTATTTTCGCGGTGGATTTAATTTCGCGGTAACACCATCGACTGCAGTCTAATACCTTAATAGAAAAATGTTCGCGGTGGATTTATGTTCGCGGTAAAGTGTTTGCCACAAAAACCGCGAACATTAATCCACCGCGAACATGTCTGCATTTACAGTATTGCCTTGAGTAATAACCTGCTAAGGTTTCACTGGTAGGTTCTGTTGGCATTCAGGCGGGAGGATTTTGTTTTAATTCTCACCTATTCAATTACTACAATATTCTTCCAGTGACTCGTTTTAAAGGTATAAAGACATACCTCCAAATTTTCGATGTCTTGCAGCACATATTTTTACGGAGTGAAATAGTCTCTTTTATATTCTCGGGACAACTTAGGTCATTTATATGCTCGGGACAACTTAAATGATCCCTTTACCCTCCAGTCGCGTCACTTTGTTACCGGCAGTCACTTACTAATAATATTGAAATCATTGACGAAGAAGCACGCAAGGCCCACAGAAAGATTAAGGAGGCTGTCCACATACAGCTGGAGGGTGCGAAGCTGAACCGCAACGAAGGCTGGGAGCTGTCCAAGTCCTACCTACCTCTTCTCCGTACCGAGGTGGGGGGAGGGGGGCAGATGATCTACACAAGCCTGACATAGTCTCGTGTTCTCTCGCGAGACTTGGTCACTCCGTCAACAATATGTGCTGCAAGACATTGAAGGGCAATGACCCTAATTGATGCAGGCACAGTATTTTAGCCTATTTTCGACTTTTAGCAGGAAAATGTAAGTAACATTTAATATTGGTGAGACAGTGTAGGTTGCTCAGATTTGGCAAAAAAACAAGGTTTTGGTTAATCTTTTAGGCCTGTGCTGACCCCTAATTTGAAGTGGTCAGTCCCTAAAATGATGTCATGGAAAGGCAAGATGGCGGCACTTTTGACCGCTGAAATATCTTGCGCTGGTCAGAAAGTTTAAAGATTAGACTTTTGGACACTTGAGATAGCAGGCTGCTGTGTGGGGTGAGTTCTTATTACATGGAATGTTCACGGACGAGATTATGACACTCTGAACTTGCTAACTTTTACATTATCGCCTATGCAGATTTGTATATAGTGGTAATTTAACTGCTCTGAACATGAGGTATGTATCTATGCCTTATAAAAACAGTCACTGTTTGAAGAATATTATTGTAACTGTATTCATAAGTGTCCAATGAGCCTCTTCAACAATAATCTATTCAAGTTTGAGTTTGACTTCAATTATGTTCAATAACTTGATAACATACCAGTACATGTAGCTACTCCTCCTGTGGTCATTATCAACATACATAATTGAACAAATACACGAGTCGGAAAAAAAAACCCACAGACAAACCATTCTGTTTTAAATTTTTTTGGGGTTACGTGCATTCTATCAAGTTATCCAGTCATTTCTAATTTCACAGCTTTTTTTTTTTTTACCGATATGAATGTGATCTATACCTTATACATCAGTGTTAGTAACTTTATAATTCAGAAAGATATCTTAAGTACACGAGAATACCACAGTACACCAGAAAAGGACACAGTAATGCAGAGATAGTTTTTTCAGTACCGACTAAATCCAAGGCGTTTTTCTACTCTTTATCTTAGGTAGTACTAGTAAATGGGATGATCAGAAGTTTGTGATATATATTTCTTTAAAAAAGAAAAAAAAAAGAAGCCAACCATACATGGAATTAAACTTAAAAATAAAGGTATGAAAATGTAATGAGCATAGGCAACTGATCTTGTGTCTGCCAAAGTTCTCACTACAGTCAGGTGGATTTGGAGTGTTAGCAATATTTACAAAAGTACAAGTTCAGTTTTGACCTGATCGGAACACCAGGCTCAAGTTCGTTCCACTCTCTGGTGGTAAAAAGAGAAAGGAGAGCCTGTGGCAGTTGTTTTTGCCCGCGGCGGTCTAACTCACTTGTATCCAAGTCTGAGAGCACAAGTCTGAGTATGATACGAGTATCAGTAGCTTACCACCAGAGTCAAGGCTATATATGATAGAAGCCCAAAGAGTATAAGAGTACATAAAGAGTATATAAGACTTAACATACATATACATAAAGAGTATATAAGACTTAAGGCCACACCGATTTAATTTCTTGGTTCACGGATTCGCTCGCTCCTATTTTCTGGGGAAAAAAATAAAAATAAAAATTAACACTCAGAAAATTTTCACCCTTAATGAAACCATTCACCAACTTTCTGGTGTAGCAAATTGGCCTTTATATTATAAGCTCCTTAAAGGGTGGGTACAGGTGCTGTTACTGTACAAAAATAGTGTTTCAGTACTTTTTTCAAGCTGAAAACTTTTTTTCTTTATGTTTTGGATTAGCCGTTACCTTTACCCCAACCATTTTACAATTTTTATTTTTATTTCGCCCTCTCGCTCCATATTTTTCATGAAAAAATCCGTGAACCAAGAAATTAAATTGGTGTTGCCTAACACTAAAAAAAAAACTAGATTGCCATGCCCATGGCACATTGAAAGCGGTGGAGCCATGTGCCGTATCAGAATGTGCGTGTGTGTTTTAACCCGTTAGGCCGCAGCAAGTAAATTTTATGAAAAATTACCAAAATGAGCATTTGTAGCCTAATGATCGTACTTGTAGAAGTGGCACTTGCAAGGTACCTGTTGGACTGTTGTTTTAGTTGTAGAAATGAAACTAGTTGGAATGTTGAAGTAGAAGTGGCACCGATATGGAAGCCATGAGTGTAGCTGCCAACTTTACCGTTGTACCACAGTAGTGTCCCTTTTACTACACTTAGTAGTACATGTCTTGAATGCAGGAATGAATGCCTTGTTGGCTGTGATACCATGTTTCGTCCCTACTTGCTGTGGCCCTATTCTCATTCGTCATCCATAGCTACAAACAAATGTCACAAAACTAACTCAGCCTACAGCCTACTACAGCCGAAGAACCGGTTCTGGAGGTCAGAGGTCACCAAACAGGATGTCTCCATTTTGGGGAGTTTCCATGGCATCTGGCATTTAGTTCACATTTTTTCTAAACCTGGGCCCGACCGGGAAGCTTATGGGAACAAAAAAAAATATCCCGGCCGGGCCCGGTTTGGTAATATGACCCAGAGCAGCCACTGTCAGTCAAAATTACTGTCCAAGCAGAGGTTAGGCTCCGGTTGTGTTTTAAAATGTATTTCAGTGTTTTTATTAGGCTTTCTAGTTTTTCTACCTTTTCTTCATGTCTCGCGGCCTCTCCTTGTTGTTGTTAAGGTGGGGTCACACCTGCGTATATATCCAAGTCCGTTTGAGGTGCGTATGAAGCTCTTAGTCTCTACCAGGCTCCACGGGTCGCGGGAAAAATAGTACAAATTGGACCAATACAGATGGATAACATACCAGATGAGGAGTCAGTTGACCGAGAAGTATG
>NC_049986.1:23749652-23785667 GCF_000003815.2 Branchiostoma floridae | reverse complement strand
CAGTCAAATTACTGTCCAAGCAGAGGTTAGGCTCCGGTTGTGTTTTAAAATGTATTTCAGTGTTTTTATTAGGCTTTCTAGTTTTTCTACCTTTTCTTCATGTCTCGCGGCCTCTCCTTGTTGTTGTTAAGGTGGGGTCACACCTGCGTATATATCCAAGTCCGTTTGAGGTGCGTATGAAGCTCTTAGTCTCTACCAGGCTCCACGGGTCGCGGGAAAAATAGTACAAATTGGACAAATACAGATGGATAACATACCAGATGAGGAGTCAGCTGACCGAGAAGTATGGTTAGCGACCCAGCTAACTCGTCTGACATGTTACCTGTTTACCTTTGTCCAATTTCCATTATTTTTCCAACGACCTGTGGGGCCTGGTGGAGGTAAATACTCCCATGCGCGCCTCATACGGACTTAAATATATACGCACGTGTGACATCTTAAACTTCTCTCCCAAACCGCACGAACACATCGCCATGTCACGTGGTAATTACCGCATTGAACGTACACGATCTGGTTCGTAATGCATTTAATACGCGACAATCCAATCTCGTTGGGAGGTCTCGCGAGACTGTAATCTGGCCGCGCGCGCGCGTGATTTGACAGTCGGACGGTAACAGCCTTCAGCAGCCCAGCGGCTAACAATGGCTTCTCCCAGCATCGACTCGATCGAGTCAACTTCAGAGATTCGTTGTGCTTTTATTTGGCAACATCCGCCGGTAAATCGGCATGCCATGAGCAGATAATATTGTTGTGAACCTATGGACTCGATATCGTGCTGTAAATTGGCAAATTTCTGGTCATTTTTCACAATTTTTGACGGGCGGTTTATGCTTGCTTGTCGTGAGAAAAACGTGCATATAGGCGCGTCGCCTTACTTGTAGTTACTCGGATAAGTTTGGCTCAAGCCGTAAAAATATCCCACAAAAGCGTACAAGTACCATCATTGGATCCTTGTAGATCCAAACTCGTAAGACTTTCGGCGATTTTGACCGTAAATTAGTCGATGGCAACATATCGACTTTGGGAGTTTACGCGTACGTGAGTTGGGGAGGGGGGCGTGTTTCCGCGTATATGCGTTCGTTTTGATCAAGGCGGAGTCACTTTTCCGACTATGATTTCAGTTTTCGCCAGATGAAACTCCACAAAAACGTGAACATATCGATGTAGGGTCCTTCTGGGTAGAAATCTAGCATGGTTTCAGCGGCTTTGTGGCCGACTTTTTTGGTTAACGTAATATGTAATGAGTGGGTGTGTCTGCAAATGTATAACGTTTGGCATTTGCTGTTCTTTTTCAGATCAACGCGTCGCGATCGAAATTCACATCAGCAGGGAAATACTGCAAATCATATGGATGCAATAGCCGTCAGTCCAAGTGTGTCAATGAAGAGAAAGTGCCAACATGCATCATATTTTTCAAGATCCCCCCAAATGTACTTGATGAAAAAAAAACTTAAGCACTGGGATTGTCTGGTAAAAAGACAGCTCGGAAGGTATAATTTCACCATGAACATGAAATTAGAAATGTGCGTTTTTATACTTTTTAACGGGAAATGTGTACATCTACTGCATGTATTTCCAGTAACGCATTCGTGTATTCATTGTGTCCCCATTCAAAGAAAGGACTCACGCTAAAATAGGCAGTCCAAAGAACAAAGGTAGACAGCAGTGCAGCACTCAAGACGTCACACAGGTACCACCACCAAGTGCAAGGGAATGTCTATTGCTGTAACTTAAATTGGGCGGACTTCGTTGTCTTCTTTGGCAGGGATAATTTATTCTGCGAACGAATTAAAGTAGACTCAGAATGGCAGAAGAAGAATATCCCAAAGCTTGACCACTTTCACAAAACAGCCATACTACCGGAGCTGTTCACTCAAAGAGCCAAAGGGGGTAAGAAACTCTATGGTATGTATGAAGAAAGACTGATTGTTGATGCAGAGTGTCCAGACCACTGCATCGGCAGAATACAGTGGACTACTATGTATAGCACAGGGAAGTGGACACCTTACGGCTTACCTGTCTTAGGTCTGAGTAGGACGATGTCTCATTTGTTGCAAAAATTATGCCACACAAAAACAGTCAGAGATGTTGAAAGTTCACATTTTAATACAATGTACATTTGAATGATTATGTGTATGAAACATTACCATTTCCCAAAAGTATTACTTATCGGATGCTTATTTTCGTCAATACTGTAAATGCTGTGAGAACTTGTCTATCATTTGGAAAAAACACTAATGATATATACATGTAATTATCATTTCTCAAAAGCATGAGTTGCAAAGCTCTACGAGATCGAGTAAGAACATATGTTAAGACATCTTTTATAAAACATGAAATACGGCTATTGCATCCATATAATTTGCAGTATTTCCCTGATGATGTAAATTTCGATCGCGACACGTTGATCTGAAAAAGAACAGCAAATGCCAAACGTTATACATTAGCAGACACACCCACTCATCACGTATGAAGTTAACCAATAAAAAGTTGCCCACAAAGCCGCCGAAACCATGCTAGATTTCTACCCAGAAGGACCCTACATCGATATGTTCACGTTTTTGTGGAGTTTCATCCGGCGAAAACTGAAATCATAGACATAGTCGGAAAAGTGACCCCGTCTTGATCAAAACGAACACGGAAACACGCCCCCCTCCCCAACTCACGTACGCGTAAACTCCCAAAGGCCGATATGTTGGAGGGTCTGCATGGGGGGGTCTTGGTAACGCTTAACGGTGAATTCAGGAGGCCCGCTAACGCTTAACGGTAAATTCAGGAGGCCCGCTAACGCTTAACGGTAAATTCAGAAGGAGTTACAACGCATAACAATTAAGTAACATTGACGTGCATTCCTATTCATACAACGCTAGAGTAGTTATATCAATGGGTGAAAATATCCGACTAATGACATTGTGAGAAGCAAAAGATGCCCAGAACCTGGAGGAATGACAGGGACAATGTCCATGACATCTGTAAATTGACGGAGGCAGATCTAGAGTTCCCGGCCCGCCACAGAGACGGCGGCAGCAAATTTCTTATGGAGGGATTGAACTATTGTTTCAGCACATAGAGCGCCGAAGGCGCGACGCATCCCAGGGGGGTCCGGGGGTATGCTCCCCCGGGAAAATACTAAAATCAAGACCCTCTTAAATGCTATTTCCTGCATTTTTCGGCAAATTTTGCCAACCGACTAAGCTGAGGTTGATTTTGACATTTTCATCAAATTACACATGGTTATAGCTTAGGCCTCCACCCCCAGAGCCCCCGACATATTTTAACATTTCGATTCGAGCTCGGAAGGCAGGAGACGTTGCAATATAAGTCCGGGGAAATTAAAAAATCTGGACCGCCTGAAACGTCATTTACTGCCTTTTGAAGGACAGATTTTGCTGTAAGACGAAGCTAAATAAGATATAACATTTTCTTAGAGAGAAAAGTTGTTTTTTTTGTGCGAAAACCCACGCCCCTAACATATTTTCGCAATGTCGTCGTAAGTGCCAAAGGCGCAAGCCGTCGCAAGGGAGAAACCTCATTTTCTGCATTCTAGGATTACTTTTTGCCCGAAACTAAGCTTGACACTGAAATCTGTATGAGTGATAAATATTTTGAGGGCAACGCTTCCGCAACATATTTTACCCTGTCCAGAGCCGAAGGCCGGGAGGCTCGGAGAAATTTTGAAATATGGACACTTTGAAACGCCATTTCCTGCATTCTCAGGGGTTCTATCTGGCATTAGACTTCGTGTCACCAGACTTACGAAGAATTTCTTGGTAACGCTTAACGGTGAATTCGGGATAACAAATAACGATTAACGTTGAATTAAAATGACCAATAACGCTTCACGAAGAATATACCGATAACGATTAACGTTGAATTAGAGCGGGTCGGTAACGCTTAACGGTGAATTAAAATGGCTCGTAACGCTTAACGGAAAAAGGCATGCAGACCCTCATGTTGCCATCGACTAATTTACGGTCAAAATCGCCGAAAGTCTTACGAGTTTGGATCTACAAGGATCCAATGATGGTACTTGTAAGCTTTTGTGGGATATTTTTACGGCTTGAGCCAAACTTATCCGAGTAACTACAAGTATGCCTATATGCACGTTTTTCTCACGACAAGCAAGCATAAACCGCCCGTCAAAAATTGTGAAAAATGACCAGAAATTTGCCAATTTACAGCACGATATCGAGTCCATAGGTTCACAACAATATTATCTGCTCATGGCATGCCGATTTACCGGCGGATGTTGCCAAATAAAAGCACAACGAATCTCTGAAGTTGACTCGATCGAGTCGATGCTGGGAGAAGCCATTGTTAGCCGCTGGGCTGCTGAAGGCTGTTACCGTCCGACTGTCAAATCACGCGCGCGCGCGGCCAGATTACAGTCTCGCGAGACCTCCCAACGAGATTGGATTGTCGCGTATTTGCGGAATCATATCATGCATTTCAAAACTTATATTGGATGCACCTGTGCTCATGCTTTATTTCTTGTGTTTTTACATGCATGAGTGTATTTTAGGCCGCGAGACATAAATGGTACAACATAGCAAGTCCGATAACTACGCGTAAAAATGCATTTTGAAAAACAGCCGGAGTCTAACATCTGCTTGGAGATTAGTGAAAGCTCATTAGCTTACCGAAAACAGTGGATGAGTAGTACTGCGTCATGACATCTTCAGCTGCTTCCTCCCATCAATGGGGGTTTCGCCCCCTAGCAGGACCCCCTCAGGGAGGCGGGGCAGGCAGTGTGGCCAATACTGCCTAGTCATGACCTTTCCAATCACGTTCATTGCTTCGGATCCAGATCCATCGTGATGAGCGTTCTGCTTCTTCGGTTAGTCTTCTGGTAGCATCTCTCCTCCTTTTCCCATTTACACCAACTGCTCCTAGTGTCTTCCATACTGACTGGCCAATAAAGCCTCTGGTCCCAACCTCCACTGGGAAGCATTGTGTCTTCCATCCTTGGTCTTTGCAATTCTGAACCAGTTCCTGATACTTCAAGGCCTTTCTTTCATGGGCTTCCTCTAGCCTCTCTTCCCATGGAACAGTCAGTTCCAGAAGGACTACTTGCTTTGTCTGACTTGACTTCAGGATCACATCCGGTCTTAGACTTGTTGTCACTACTTCTTCTGGAAAGATTAGCTTCTTGTCTAGGTCGACTTGTAAGACCCAATCTTTTGCTGTGTTGAGTATCCCTACATCTTTCCCTCTTTCCTTCTTTCCTTTCCTCACTTCCCCCTCTCTCAAGAATCCGATGAACTGCGGCCCCTTTCTGACCTGTTGCTTGTTTCTCGTCCTTTCCTCTTCAGCACTGCTGCCAATACCCTCAGCACCTTGTCGTGCCTCCATCGGTATCTTCCTTGGCTCAAGGCCACTGGGCATCCTGACAGAATATGGCTCAATGATCCTCTTTTACCGCACAGGCCACAGTTCTCCTCTTCTTGCATCCCCCACATTTTCTTGTTTGCTGGAGTGGGTAGAAGATTGTACACTGACTTCAGGAGGAATTGCAATCTCAGGGGCTCCCATCTATTCAACTCTTTCCACATTACCTTTCTGTCTTTAACTCCTTCCCATCTAGTCCATGCACCCTGACTACCTTGACTCACTGCCTGGGCCCTTCTAACTTCCTCCTCTTTCCTTCTCGTTTCTCTCTGTACCATCTCCCTTCTCTCTCTTGGCCCTGCTGTGCACCAGCTCTGGTGGTCAGTTTTCCCTGCTCCTAATCCCAGTCTGCCTTGGGCCACCACTCCCACTATGTCGCGATGTCTAAGACTACTCTTGGCCTCTTGTACTGCCTTTGCCACAGACCACTTCCGTCCTGACCTCAGTTCCACGCCTGCCTGACTGACCTTTTCATCCTTACTCCCCTCCAAGGTCATCAGGGCCCTTGTCTTGCACACCTTAAACTCTTCCACTACTGAGGTGAACGGTAACTGCAGTCTCGCCGTTCTGCTGTATAGGCCTAGTCTGGTAAAGCATGGGAGCCCCAGCCACTTCCGGAGATGTCTGCTAATCTTCCTCTCGACTTCTTCCACTGTGGTAAGGGACATATCATACATTGTCATTGGCCATGTTATTCTGGGCAGCAGACCGTACTGGTAACACCAGACCTTGAATTTCCCTGGTAGTTTGCTTTCTTCTATTGCCTTCAGCCCTTGGTTAACTTGCTGTCTGAATTCCTTTATGTTGTTCTGGTCTCCTAGTGATTTGTCAAACTTCTTACCAAGGCTTTTTATCGGTTGTTCGGTTACTGAAGGTATTCTTTCTCCTTGAATTTCCAACTGGATCGTATTAGTCAATCTTCCCTTCCTCAGTACCAATCTTCTACACTTTCTTGCTTTAAACTTCATTCTTGCCCAGGTTGCGGCCTCCTCCAAACTCTTGAGCATCCACCTAGAACTCAGCACACTCTCAGTTGTGATTGTAAGGTCGTCCATAAAAGCCTTTAACGGAGGCTGTCTGACTCCCGAACTTGTTTTTGGGCCTCTACTCTGACGCATAGCTGGCTTCATGACAAGGTTCATCGCTGCTACGAAGAGTATCACTGAGATTGTGCATCCGGTTATAATCCCCCTCTGTAGGCTCTGCCAAGCTGTAGTGTTCCCATTGACTGTGAATCTTATCTGTAGACCGTCCAGGTACTGGCTTATCACTCTACATGCCTGCTGTGGAACATGACATTTGTTTAGGGCCATCTTGATCAATTGGTGAGGAACTGAGCCGTATGCATTTTCTAAGTCCAACCAGACTACTGAGAGGTCTTTCTTCTCTGTTTTTGCTTCTTGGATCAGTTGTGTCAGAATACTGGTATGCTCGAGGCAGCCAGAAAACCCTGGTACCCCTCCTTTCTGTACCGATGTGTCTATATAGTTGTTCCTCAGCATAAAGTGCAAGAGTCTCTTAGCCAAGATCGCAAAATAAATCTTGCACTCCACTGATAACAGGGAGATTGTTCTGAACTGGTCGATCTTCAGCGAGTTCTCTTGTTTGGGGCAAAACACCCCCTCAGCTTTCTTCCAGGATTCGGGTATTTTCTCTTTCCGCCAGAGTACCTTAAGTAGCTTCCAGAGTCTCCTCACTAATTTGGGGCACTTCTTGTAGACTTTGTAAGTTATTCCGCTAGGGCCGGGTGCTGATCCCGCTCTTGCCTTCTGTACGACCTCCTTTACCTCAGACAGCTTTATTTCACTACAATCCATCGGGTACACTGGAGCTGGTTCTTCCATTCCTTCTATGTCTTCTATGGGACTGTCACGGTGCTGGTCCCCATGTGTTGCTCTCAGATGAATCTCTACCTCCTCCACACTGGCCGTAAGGTTTCCGCTGGTTTTTGCACCCAACATCTGCTTAGTGAACTTGAAGGGGTTTGCCACGAATTCTGCCCTCCTCCTTTCTCTGTCTTTCCTCTTCCTCCTAGCTCTTTCTGCTCTACCTAGAGTGCACAGTCTTGATCTCAACTCTTTTCTCAGCACTTCAAGGGCTTCTTTTTCCATCTCAGTTGCTTTCAGCCATCTCTTTCTTAGCACTTTTAGCTCTTTCCTTATCTGCTTCCTTTCTCTTTCTCTCCGATTTGGGTGCCCAGCTTGTCGTCTGCTTTTCCCTACAGGCTTCTCTCCAAACCTCTCAACTCCAACACTGTACACAATTTCCATCATTGCCTCTATCTTCCTTTCTGCTGCTCCTGCCAGCACGCTTTCTAATATCCCTTCTAGGTCTTCGTCTAGCTGTTGCCATTCTTTCTCTGCATTGCTTGGGGGCCATTTGACTTGGCTTTTCCTAGGTTCTGCAAGCCTATTGCCTTCCGGTAGCACTTCTTGGTCTCCAGCTTCTCCCTGACTATCGTGCGGTCTCTCCTTTTCAGCGGTTTCTGTCAATTCCTCGTTTCTCCTAACAGCTTGTTGGCTCGTCGCTGGATCTGGATCAGAGCTTGGATTGGCTGTCTGCTGCTCACCGCTCACATGAAGGTCTTGAGAACTGTGGGTTTCTTCCTGTCTCCTAACCTCCGCCGTCTCACCGAGAATTCTCGAGCGTTGCTCTGGGTGTTGCCTCAGACAGCCCATTTTCGTCTGATGGATCTTGAGACCCCTACTGTTTTTGCACAATTTACCGCATCGGCATGCTACCTGTGTGTCCGTTGCCGTTTGTTCAGGTCGTAGTCGGGGCCGTTGCCTAGTTGTTGCCGTGGTATCCGTCCTACCGGTGCTCTCTTCCGCCCCCCCTCTCGGAAGCACCTGGGGGTATTTTTCCGTATAGTGACAAGATGCAATGGGTTAACTGACCCACACGCAGATAATTGGGATACTTTAATGAGACATCATTTAGTGAAAGAACCGGTTTTTCGTTTCTTTGTGGATGTTTTGTTTTCTCTCCAGCAAACAATAGACAGCGCCCCCCAGCCTGCCGTGCAGATTTTCTGACGCGCTACGGTTTTACTGATTAACATTCAATAGCGTTAAAGTGTTACGTATTACTTTGCTCTAAAGTGTTTCTTAATTACCAGAAATAGTATTCTTTGCAGGAATCTGGTATGGGACAGTAGCACATGTAGAAATAACAACAACTATAATCCAAGTGAATTCAGGTTATCTGGGTCTATTTGTACTTTTCCTATTGCACCGGATGGACTTGACGGCGATCGCGCTGCGCTCTCACTACGCTCTCATTGCGCTCTCACTGCGCTCTCACTGATCATACAAAATGTGAAAGTGTGACCGAGAAGACAACAAAACGCACAAACTGTAAAAAAATATTCGTTTCTTTTCTACACAATTCGTTGAGCGATCTGTCAAAAATTACGTCGCAGAGAGAGCGCGGCGAGAGCGCCGTCCTTGTGGAATGGGGGTATCAGCATAAACATAAGGGACCCTTTGCCATTTAAACGTTTTTGTCTGGAGTTACTGCGTGTCATGACATGAGTGGGTTCAATGACACCGTTCCATGACATGTACACTGAGTCTCGTGGTGAACTCGGTCACATATATCAACAATGACGTCACAGCTGTAAGACCACTATGTAATTCATATGAAGGATTTTTCAATATATGTATTTATAATATTTGATGTTTGTTTTGGACTTTCATCACATGAATTAACATGTGTTCAAAATAGTAATAGAATGTAGAACAATCCATAGTTGTAGTTCAAAATCAAACAAGAAAAAGACGCCCTCACAGGACAATTCGGTAACTGTGAATATTCTTATTTTGATTTTTCTGTGTGACCTAGTGCTTTGTATTTCATGTATCTTATTTTCACAGTTATATATATATCTGCACATATCTATTCATACTAGTTTATCATAGAATATTGTCCTGTAGTTATATATACATTTGTAAATAAATTTTATTCAGTTGAGTTGTACTGATATTTGTTTTGGACTTTATGTCATACCTAGGCGCGATAACGTTCGATACATGTGTTCATGTGATAAAAAGCCGTACCACACAGGCTTCGAAGTTGTATCACAACAATATAATTCGAACATACACTGCGCACGCCAGAGCGGCGCGGTCGACAATTCGAAAACCTAGGCCTGATTCGGACATTAAAACATTGCTATTGTAACAGTGTTTGTTCGAGGGCACCAAGTGCCTTCGGCCGTCGGGCGATCCTTCCCGTGGTCGGGCTGTGATACGGAATACACCGTGTTGTATTCTATATGTATATCTGCCAGAATATTCTGAAATAAAGTTGAATGGCAGCAAAGAATGGAATGATCTAGCTAGACCACTTTTGTGCTTTGTTTTCCAGAATGACGTCACCCGCCTTCTTCTGACATCCCTTTTGGTCTCATACCGAGGTAACTGGTGCCTCTATCGCAGCCACGGGTGCGTTGAAGTAAAAGAAGCCCTGATGACGCAACGACAGAATATGTTGGAAACAATGACATCCTCTTTTTTCACTATGGGTCAATCAAAAATTACAATAGTATGGACGTCATACAAAGAAAGAAATCAGTTGCTGGTGCGTTATTCAACATCGATAGGCAGAAATGTCACCCAATTTGAACAAACGTCAAGTAGCAAAAACAGCAACATGTAGGTGAGACAAACAGGTGAAAAAAAAATACATCTCACATTGGGATCTGCCTCCAGCTGCTGTCTGACAGTCGAGGCGTCCGGCCTGGTCTTCTCGTTAAACTTCCAGCACTGCAGCATCAGCTGGTATCTGGGTTGGAACAGGAAGCATGTACAGAAAGCTAAGGGCACAACCTGCCGTACGTGCAAATACGTGCTGTCTACGTGCCAAAACGTGTGCAATCTTTTGGGATCCGTAAGTCGTAAGTACCGGCTCCGTACGAACTCGTAGGGAACGCGACGGATTTTGGAGCACGCAGACACGTCGTAGAACTTTACGTGCAGGCAAAACTTTGTGTGCCATCAGGCTTCAGATTCGCCCCCGTACGTGCCAGTACGGGCGACGCGTCTACCCTGTACAGCCACGTACGGCAAAATTGTACGTACGGCGGGTTGTGCCCTTAGCTTAACAGAAGGACAGACATTGTTCATTCAGTCTGATGTCATGACTTTCTACGACATTTCCTGAATATGACCGATTCTATTTTATAACCAACGCGCTGTTATTGTCATTCCAGAATCCATCTTCAGAATTGGGCCAGACGTCGATACCTCTCACCGTCTTCGACAGAAAGTAAGAAATAAACTTTAACGTAACAGTTATATGTTCTTCCAACATAGGCCAGCTTTCATTCTAGAAATAACATGGAAGTGTAGCAGTGTGAGTACTCCGGATTCCCCTCCTTCCAAAACCATCCCAGTCGTACCTTCCTTCTGTGCATAACTGAGGCCTGGGGAGTCTGAAGTGGTTTTGCAGAGCATCATACAGTCTGTCTGCCCCCTCCATCCCAGGGTACGGCGTACGGCCGAGCTGCGCCACTTCCCACAACAGAACCCCAAAGGACCAGCTGGAAAATAAAAGACCAATTGCGTTAAAGAGGGCAAAGGTTATAACTAAGATATGAAGATTGACAACTGTCTGTCTGAAGAAGATCAGCATTATTGTTTACAAGTTCAGTTTTTACAGACAAAGTTTAATACTCACACGTCACTCTTGTGGGTGAACCTAGCCTCGTTCTTCAGGCCCTCCGGCGCCATCCACTTCAGCGGCAGGAGGTCATTACCCTGGAGGAACATATAGGAAGATTTTTCTAATAGCTGCTGAGTTCCATCTCTGTATCTGAAAAGGGGAAACACCATATGCATAATGTGAGTGCATTCCAGCTGCATAGATTCATTGTAAGTTAATTTTACTTTCTATGTAAACATCACATCCGTCTTTTCCAAAACTGTCGGATCTTTAAAAGACCAGAATCTAATATTTTTAATGTCATCGTTTTAATGTCCTCTAAACCAAGTGATACTACTAAAGCTTCCTCTGCAAGCTCCTTTCGTATATCCGACCTACCCCGTCCTGCCGATGGTACCCCACAGCGTACATGTCCCGGGCCAGCCCGAAGTCTGCGATCTTGGCGGTTCCCTTCCCACAGATCAGGATGTTCCGGGCCGCGATGTCTCGGTGAACCAGCTGCTCAAAGATGTGGGAGGTTAGTTGGTCTACTGTTCCAGCATATTCCGAAATCAAATATTTCAAATCGTTGACAACAACGTTTAAGCTTAAAGAGAAAATTCTAAGAATAAGGTTCATGTTGCCAAGGGTTGTACAATAAAGTCATGAACTCTGATCTGATTGAGAGATTGTATCTAGTGTCATGGTACGACTAATATTGCTTGTCCCATGCATCGACTTTGAAAGAGAAGATGTTAGAACAGATCTTTGCTGGCAACATGGGGAAATGGAGGGAAGTTGTACGACCTATGATGCAGTTTCTAAAAGTTCCTCACCCTCCTGCTTGCCAGATGCTCCAGGCCGCAGCACACTTCCACCATCATGTTCTCGAAGATGTGCCGTTTGTTGACCAGAACGGTCCTGTTGAGTTTGGACTCCGCACGTAACGTCCACAGCAGGTGCAGGAGACTCCCGTGTTCGGCATATTCCAGCACCAGTTGGAGCGGACCTAATGGGAAACAGTGCAAGAGCAACTGTGACATAAATGCATCGTAAGGTATCTGTACATATCTTTCATCCGCTCGGTGCTGGAGTATGGCTCCCCTGTCTGGCCGTATAAACTGCCAGTCAGCCGTACTGAGAGACATAGGAACTCGTTTGTGGCGAGGGCAGCGAGAGACTTACTAGACTTAGTCTGAGTCCCATGTCACTATGTGCAATATCGTCCGCTCCCATCTGCAATATCGGCCGCTTGCTGTATGTATACATGTAACCAGTTGTTTTGTTATTGTTGTGTTGGTATGTACGTCGTTAAGAGATTTTAACTAACTGACTCATGAAATGGTTTTAAAAAATGTATTCTACCTATCTCTTGATTTTAATTGCCAATGTATTTGCATTATTAACTCGCAAAATCGACGAAGTTCAGTCTAATTGACTGCCAAGTTGATTAAATAAAGTTTGATTTGATTTGATTTTCAATAATTGTCGATATGGTTTTATTAGTTGTACTTTTGTGCTCAAGGAACACTGTGTACATGTATACAACCCGCTAGAGATATTTATGTCCAATAGACTCTTCTGTATGTCTGTCACTCGAGATGTACCCCGGCGTTTACATTTACACATTTTAAGTTCCAAAACGTTTAGTTCCAAAACGTCTAAAGATCAAAAAGGAAGTTGTACTAACCGTCTCTAAAACAGATGCCTTTCAGCCCGATGACGTTGTCATGGTTACCGCACAACAACATGATGCAGGTCTCCCTCAAAAGGGCCTGTCTGGCCTGGGGGTCATCATCGTCTGGATTGAAATCCATCAGTGCATACATGTAAAAAAAGTAAATAACCAGACCTCAGCCAACAGGTAGATTGTCAGATCAAACAAAAAGGCTGACGAATTTCACAATACACGTTTTTTGTAGCGTTTTAGATCAGTACTAGTCTATAATGAAACTATTTCAAAGACTTTATATCCGTACACAAAATAAAGCGCTTACCAACAAGCTTTCCATCAGTCCTCTGATCCTTCTCAAGTTGTAATGACCCAAAACCTAAGTCGCACTTCCTGAACGGAATTGTTGGTAAGCGCTTTATTTGTGTACGGATATAAAGTCTTACAAATTGTATCATTATGTTAACTACCGTCACAGATGAACTTACATTCAGTACTAGTCTAGTTGATATAATTGATCGACCACTTTTTAATAGTTTGATAGTTATATTTCAGCCATACCATAGGTATGGTGAAATATATTGTATTCGTAATGTTTCTTTCTTTCTTTCTTTCTCCTGTCAAATCTTCAAATCGAATCAACTCCGCCATTTTTAAACCGATTGACTTGAAATTTGGCACAAAGGTAGAGTAAGCCAATACCCTCAGGTGTTTTTTCCATTTTTTTCATATCTGCCTTCAAAATGATTTTATTGAGTTTTTTGTCAATTTTTATGTATATTTCGGGCTCCTGTGCCCTGGTATTAAAGCCGAATGACATGAAATTTGGTACAGAGGTGCCCTGATCATATGCCCACCCAGATTTAATAACAGTTTTGGCATACGGTAGAACAAAATGCTTAATTTTGCGATTTTTGGCCATTTTTTGACAAAAAAAGCACATTTTTGCCTCCTGTACCCTCGTTTTACAACCAAATGACCTGAAATTTGGTATAAAAGTGCCCTTCAATTATGTGTGCATGAATTCAATAACAGTTTTTCCATACAGTACAACCTAATGCTAAATATTGCGATTTTATGGCCGTTTTTGGACAAAAATTGGACATTTTTGGCTCCTGTTCCCTCGTTTTACAACCAAATGACCCGAAATTTGGTTAAGCGGTGCTCTAGATATTTATCCAAATGACCATGTATAATTTTTGGCATGGAACACTTTAAAATGATATATTTGGGATTTTTTGGGGTCATTTTCCAATGGCCAACGACCTCAAGGCCTATTGTTGCATTATGGCTGAAATATGCTGTATTTGCTCTCAAGCAAATGTCGGCCTTTCTAGTTTTTAATAGTTTGATCAGCCTCGCCGCGTGTACAAAACAAGCTGAATAACACTGATTTATACAATTGTTAGATGGGTAATGACAAAAAGACTATAAAAAAATTAACAATTACAATACATGACGAACAATGAACACTAAGGTAAAGACAGGAACGTCCTGCCAGTATTACTTAGAAGACCACATCAACTATAATTGTCATCTTCAAGTAATAGCGATAAGGATTTACCTTTGAGTTTCTTGACAGCTACCACTACATATTCGTCTTCAGGTTGTGTCAGCGTTGCCTTGACTACATGTCCAAAAGCGCCCTCTCCCAGGATCTGTCCGCCCTGCAGCCTGCTCCTGTGGATCTCCCGTTCCTTCAGCAGCTCCATGTCGATACTGCCTGACGAGGAGCCTTCTGTGAGCGGAACCAGCGCCTGGAGATTCAACCACAGTGTTGTTTGAACGTCTGATAAACTTATAACATCCTTGATCACATACGAAGAGAATTAGACTTATTTTTTCTGCAGGTGGCATCAGGGCCTAAACAGTGGGCGTTACATTTATTATATTTCAGCCATACCATAGGTATGGTGAAATATATTGTATTCGTAATTATATTGCAATCCATACATAGTATGGGATTGCAATATATTGTTTTTGCTGAGTTTCTTCTTCTCCTGTCAAAATCTTCAAGTTGATTCAACTTTTTCATTTTTGGATCAAATGAGATGAAATTTGGCAGGGTGGTAGAAATAGCAAATACCCCCAGGTGTTTTTTTCACTTTTTTGATAGAGGCCTTAGAATTTATGATATTTAGGGTTTTTGGTCATTTTTAGACAACATTTGTATATTTTGGGCCCCTGTGCCCTGGTATTACAAGCTAATGACCTGAAATTTGGTACAGAGGTGCATTGGACATATGAGCACAGAAAACTATCAACACTTTCTTTATAGATCACTTCAAAAATGAGTTATTTTGGGGGTTTTGGTCATTTTTGACTAAAAATGTCTATTTTTGGCTTCTATGCCCTAGTATGTAAACCAAATGACCTGAAATTTGGTACAAAGGTAAATTGGACATATGACAACAGGACCCCATCAACACTTTATTCATTGTTTACTCCAAAAATGAGTTATTTTAGGGTTTTTGGCCATTTTTGACTAAAAATGTATATTTTTTTGCTCCCATGCCCTTGTATAGAAACCAAATGACCTGAAATTTGGTACAGAGGTGCATTGAACATATGCTCACATGACCCCATTGACACTTTCTTCAAGATCACTCAAAAATGAGTTATTTTGGGGTTTTTTGGTCATTTTTGACTAAAAATGTATATTTTTGGCTTCTATGCCCTTGTATGTAAACCAAATGACCTGAAATTTGGTACAAAGGTAAATTGGACATATGACAATAGGACCCCATCAACACTTTCTTCATAGAGGCCACTTATGAAATGAGTTATTTGGGGATTTTCAGCCATTTTTAACTAAAAAATGTTTATTTTTGGCTCCTATGCCCTTATATTGAAACCAAATGACCTAAAATTCGGCATGAAGGTGTGTAGGACAAGTGCCCACAGTACTTCATTTTCCCTTTGAGCAAACATTTCTTCAAATTGTTGAGTTTTAGGATTATTTCAAGGATGAAGATGGATTGCAATATGCTGTATTTGCTCCTAAGCAAATGTCGGCCTTTCTAGTTATATTGCAATCCCCATACATAGTATGGGATGCAATATATTGTTTTTCCTTTCGTTCTCCTCCTGTCAAATCTTCAAATGGATTCAACTTTTTCATTTTTGGGCCAAATGAGCTGAAATTTGGCAGGGTGGTAGAAGTAGCAAATACCCCCAGGCGTTTTATTCACTTTCTTGATAGAGGCCTTAGAATTTATGATATTTAGGGTTTTTGGTCATTTTTAGATAAAATATGTATATTTTGGGCCCCTGTGCCCTGGTATTACAAGCTAATGACCTGAAATTTGGTACAGAGGTGCATTAAACATATGAGCACAGAAAACCATCGACACTTTCTTCATAGATCGCTTAAAAAATGAGTTATTTTAGGGTTTTTGGCCATTTTTGACTAAAAATGTATATTTTTGGCTCCTATGCCCTTGTATTAAAACCAAATGACATGAAATTTGGTACATAGGTGCGTTTGACATATGGCCACAGAACTCCATCAATGCTTTATTCATTGTTTACTCCAAAAATGAGTTATTTTAGGCTTTTTGGCCATTTTTGACAAAAAATGTATATTTTTGGCTCCTATACCCTTGTATGAAAACCTAATGACCTGAAATTTGGTACAGAGGTGCATTGAACATATGCTCACAGGACCCCATTGACACTTTCTTCATAGATGACTTCAAAAATTAGTTATTTTGGGGTTTTCAGCCATTTTTGACTAAAAATGTATATTTTTGGCTTCTTTGCCCTTGTATGTAAACCAAATCACCTGAAATTTGGCAGAAAGGTAAATTGGACATATGACAACAGGATTCCATCAACACTTTCTTCATAGAGCACTTATAAAATGAGTCATTTTGGGATTTTTTGCCATTTTTATATTTCAGCCATACCATAGGTATGGTGAAATATATTGTATTCGTAATGTTTCTTTCTTCTTTCTTTCTTTCTTTCTCCTGTCAAATCTTCAAATCGAATCAACTCCGTCGTTCCTGGACCGAATGACTTGAAATTTGGCACAAGGGTAGAGTGGGCCAATACCCTTAGATGTTTTTTTCATTTTATTCATATCTGCTTCTAAAATGATTTTATTGAGGTTTTATTGCAATTTTTGGACCACAACTTTATATTTAGGCCCCCTGTACCATGGTATTATATCCAAATGACCTGAAATTTAGCACAGAGGTGCCCTAGGTACTTATTCAAAGGATCCATGCATAATATTTGGTATAAATCACTTCAAAATGGCTCATTATGGAGGTTTTTGTGGGAGAATTTTGGATTTGTGAGGTGGAAGTGCCGAGGTCAACGACCTCTAGGTCATTCTGGAAGCCACAGGTGTTTCTGGTAGATCCAATCATCTACATACCTACCTAGTCCATGTTCCTCCAGGTGGTTGGGGGGACAAGGTAAATCTAATTAATTATTAGCCAATGAGCAAGGTTATTTTGCTGGAAGAGTCCATTGTTGGTCAGGGGGTGTTTTTTAAAATTTACTTTAAGACTTTGGTGATAATGCCAATGCTTTTTTTAGCGGAAGTGTTTTTGCACTGATCCACTTGACATAAGGCTACTGCTGGGACAGTCCATTTTTGCACATAGGGGGGATTTTTAAAAAATTCATTTTTGGACATGGGTGATGATTCCGAATTCCATTTGTTGAATGGAACTTGACCCCACCTGAAGACTGTACCTGAGGATTCGGCAGCCAATCAGCAAGCCTGATGTAATATGGATGAGTCCATTCATGCACAGGGGACTATTAAAAAAATTCAGTTTTGGACTGGGTTGCTTATTATAGAAAAGGCCATGTATTTCTGGACTTTGGTGATTATGTCAAAGTCCTATTTTAGCGGATGTATTTTTGGATCGCTCCACTTTGCACAGGGGTATAACAGGTAGAGTCCATTCTTGCAAAGGGGGGGGATTTCTTTCAAATTCAGTTTTGGACGGCTGATGATTCAAAATTCCATTTCTTAGCGGAAGTGTTTTTGGACTGGTCTATCTTACCCTTCTACATTGGGTGCACTTGAGTCCATTCTTGCAGGGAAGGGGGTTGTACGATTCATTTTTGCTCATACGTGTAATTAGTAGCTTAGGATGCTTAGTCATCTTAAGCAGAAGAGTTCCATTTTTGCACATGGGTGATTTTGGAATAGTCCATTGTTGCTTGGGGAAGGAGATGGCTGAAATATGCTGTATTTGCTCTCAAGCAAATGTCGGCCTTTCTAGTTTAGTATTCGCTTAGTTGTTATTGTTTTAATTGTCAAATAATACTTGTCCATGTCAAGTTGATTCCAAGTTGACAAGACCAGGGTAAAAGACTAGTGTTTGTACTAGCAATGTGAAGTGGATATATTGTAATGAAGACTTCAACTTTGAAAAGTAATTAAGGACATTTGTGTTACAAAACCGAAAAATTGTTGGTTGAGTCATTGACTTACTGACAATGAATATTTGGCAATGAAATTGTTTTATTGTGTAGTTCATATTAAAAATTGATTCGAATCTGGCAACTTCTAACTTTGGTCATACGGAAGAATTTCTTCAGGTACCTTCAGGTTCTGTCCGAGTTGGAAGACTTCCGGATCGTCGATGTTGCCGACCCGCAGCCTGTTGTTGTGCCTGTGGAGCAGGAAGATGGCGCCGAGCAGGAGGAGAATCAACCCGGTTGCTGACAGGCTCATGGTCAGGAGGAGGGAGTCTGGTTCTTTCGGGAAAAGGTAATGCTGTACTTAGCTCTGTGTATATGAATCGCCATGTGTATATGTTTGCGTGCCGTTTCTGGAAAAGGGTCTATTGACGTTTATTATCCAATAGATTCTCTAATAGATGCTATTATGAGGAACTTCACAATCATAGGTAGTGAAAATGTAGGAAATTACAGGTCTTTTAAGTCGGCGTTTGCCGCACATTCAAATTTAATACTGCAATATAAAAGGTCTTGCAGAACAGGACTTTTTTATCCACTGTTCGTCGCGCTCGTTCAAAGGAACTGGTTGAGTTTTCCTAGCCATTGGACTGTATCTGTATCTATATAGCCGGTATAACTGCCGTTCGGCGTAACACACCAGCTTCGCAGGCACGCGGCTTGGCAGCAGCTGGTTATATTACACCGAACGACTCATTACAACTGACTTTTGCACATCTATTTGCAAGCGTTCTTTAAAACTACCGAGAGAAGATGCCCCTTCTGTACTTGTGATAACAAATTCCACTCTACGATAGTTCTGGGAAAGTACGAATTTTTGAACACATCAATCCTAAGTTGGTAACTCTGGTACTTGAGGGCAGGTTTCTTGTTCTTTTTTGAGCTGGAATTAGATACTTATCAGTCGGTACGTAAACCAGTTTATTGGTCATTCAGTACATAGCGACCGTTGTTCCGGTCATCAGTAGTAGGAAAAAGACCATTCTGTAGTCTTAAACTGAATGTTCAGTTAAAACAAAATCCATAACTTTGACTCACCCGGACACCCCTCCCCCTGACAGACGCAGCCCAGGGTCCGGTTACAGGTCTCCAGCTCGGTACAGTTACAGACCTGGTCGCAGAGCTCGCCGTACAGGTTATCCTCACAACCTGGAATGTTTCAATATTGAATTATAGCAATATATAACATAGATAGAGTGAGTGAGTGAGTGAGTGAGTGTTGGTGAGTGAGTGAGTGAGTGAGTGAGCGAGCGACTGAACGTACGAGCGAATGACTGAGTGAGTGAGTGAGTGAGCGAGCGAGTGGAGTGAGCGAATGAGTGAGTGAGAGTGTGAGTGAGTGAGCGAGCGAGTGGAGTGAGTGAGTGAGTGAGCGACTGAAAGTGCGAGCGAATGAGTGAGTGGGTGAGTGAGTGAGTGAGTGAGTGAGTGAGCGACTGAACGTACGAGCGAATGAGTGAGTGAGTGAGTGAGTGAGTGAGTGAGCGAGTGAGCGAGCGACTGAACGTACGAGCGAATGACTGAGTGAGTGAGTGAGTGAGCGAGCGAGTGGAGTGAGCGAATGAGTGAGTGAGAGTGTGAGTGAGTGAGCGAGCGAGTGGAGTGAGTGAGTGAGCGACTGAACGTACGAGCGAATGAGTGAGTGAGTGAGCGAGTGAGTGAGCGAGTGAGTGAGTGAGTGAGTGAGCGAGTGGAGTGAGTGAGTGAGTGAATGAGTGAGTGAGTGAGTGACGTATATATAACATAGATAGATAGCGTGAGTGAGTGAGCGACTGAACGTACGAGCGAATGAGTGAGTGAGTGAGCGAGTGAGTGAGTGAGCGAGCGAGCGAGTGGAGTGAGTGAGTGAGTGAGTGAGTGAGTGAGTGAGTGACGTATATATAACATAGATAGATAGCGTGAGTGAGTGAGCGACTGAACGTACGAGCGAATGAGTGAGTGAGTGAGTGAGTGAGCGAGTGAGTGAGTGAGTGAGCGAGCGAGAATGAGTGAGTGAGTGCGTGAGTGAATGAATGAATGAATGAATGAATGAATGAATGAATGAATGAATGAATGAATGAATGAGTGGAATACTGAACTGTATCTGTTGGACGTGCCTGTACAGACGCAACGGCACACCCAACAGACACATTTATCAATGTAACAACCGGTACCTGATATCATAATGTCCACCATGTCGTTGTACTTTGCCCCATCCCTAGTGAGTGCCTCACAGGTCACGTGCCCCTCGTGCTCGGGCATCAGGGAGTTGATGTGTAGAACAGAAAAACTGAGAACGGAGGAACAAAACTGTTTAAGCTTTCGAAACTCAGTTAAAGCTATTTGGATGGTAAAATTTTTGAAAACAATGTCATCACGTCAGTAGAACATAATTCTGTTGTCTTTTATACAACCAGTAATGTCTCACACTTGCTTACGTTTCAGATGGTAAATCGTTTGAAGATCTCAGATAAAATGTTTTTGTTTGTTTCTCAACACTAAAAAAAGCTGTCAGCGTACAAGGTAGATAAAAATGATCCTTGCGTCTTTTAGCTTTGAGTGAAACGTTCAGTGTCGTATTACATGATATCATATGACTATATCTGAACAATTTCACAAAAGAAACTTACTTTTGGCTATTTGTTACGTTCAGAAAGTCGGGATAAACGTCACCACCATGGAAGGACCACGTGATGTCGGTGACGTCAATGTTGTAGGCCGTGCATGTGAGCTGCAGTTCCTGTCCGTACCGCAAGTCGTCCAGTTCGTCGTCTGATGGACTGATGCGCACTTCCGGGTGTGCTGTGGAGCAGAAATGGGAAGAGTTATATTCTATCGCAATATTGTATGTCATACGGCCGCGTGGCGCGTTGGTAACCCGATCCCTCGATCTCGGAAGTTAAGCAACGCGCGGTCCGGATAGTACTTGGATGGGAGACCAACCAAGGACGTCCGGATTGCTGTAGCCTCGCGAAGCTTTCCACGAAATCGTCTTCCGGGAGGGACGTAAAACGGGGGTCCCGTGCTCGAGGAGGTGCCTCGACCACGTTAATCAGCCTCATTGCTCATAAATTGGGTACACACTGGCTGGCAAAATACACCTGGTGATTATTATTATTATTATTATTATAACGATGCTCTTTTAACAGTGACAAAATATACGTACCATATCATTCTAGTTAGGTAGAGGTACACTATTTATATAAGGGTTTCTGACACGAATGTGGAAAAAAGTTTAGCTTGGCTTTTGGCCTAACTGGAATATTTCATGAATGACATCCGCGCGCGCATTAGTTTTTACCTGTTCTCAAAAACCAACCTGTGGTCACATATGGCCTAATAGCATCCCTGGTCAAACAGAATTTTATGTTTGCCATAGCATCTGCTTCACAGGGCAAGGCATGGGGCCTCAGTGCACTTGTTCGCCTTTTTATATAAGCATGGAAATAAAAACATGTTAGCGATGATTGTATCTAACAGTCTTACTGGAGGTGAGCATAAGACAAACCAAGCATGGGACAGAATGGACTGGATGTTAAGGTAACGAGGAACACATCGTTTTTCCTAGGTCTAAGGTACCTACCTGTGTTGCAGTTCCTTTCCGTCCAGCCTGGGGCGCACCTGCACGCCCCGTTGAAGCTGTGGCATGAGGCTCCGTTATAACACTGGCAGCGCTCCGCACAGAACCGCCCGAACCGCCCGATGGGGCAGGCTGAAGTAATTTGTATATCTTTAAGTTAATGCATGCCATATGTTGTGATGGGGGGGGGGGGGAGTTGTTAATGATTCCACTGCATGTATGAACTTCTTGCACCGAGTCCTTTTCCCAAAGATGGACAGCACCCGCAGTTGCTCCTCAACGTACCCTCCCACACCGGGTTGACTATCGCGGCAAGGCCTTACGTTGCCGCGATAGTCAACCTTGTGTATGAGGGTGTCTCAACGCAACTGTTGAAATATGCACGGCAGTCAATCGTACGTAGGCTTAAAGGAGTATTCCTACATATTCAAATCAAACTGCTCATAAAAGTCTAGCACTTAACCCCTATCTAGCCCTAAGACTTGACAATGCTGACTATACTATGGTAGCAGAGACAGAAAGATAAATCTAGATAATACCTCAGTCTATTACGAATGAAGTAACAACAGCTGCTCCTACAAATGTACCTTTCACTATTATCTGTGTGCGGAAGACTTGCCCGTTGGTCGCGCACTCCATCTCATTTAAAACAGCATTCTCCGCTCCGACCTAAAACAAGACAAAAAAGACGCGTCTTTGTGAACTATCACACATAACGCCCCAAAGCAGTTACTCAATGATCAAGCAGCTAGGTATGATTTTGGAAACGGTCAGAACGTTCAGACAACACCCGCTGTCTTTCGTGAGTGACATTGAAGAGATGTCTTTGTAGAGCAGGTTTTTATATCCTAGTTATGAATTGCTTACAATACCAAAGAGATCTATTTGGAGACCCGGTGTATCCTAACTATGAATATGAAGGTTAGGATAAACATATATATTTCCCTGACAGATAGGCTTTGTTAACTTAGAAGCCGAATACTATCACTGCGTTAGAATATTGCCATGGCACTGACAATATATTTTTTTCTAAAAATAAATGGTGAAGTTTTTTCTGAAAACATGACATGCAGCAAAGTCAAAATTACTTAAAAAATGATACGTCAAAATCGCATCATTTAACAGGGAGGGGGTCGGTACAGATTTCCAGTGACCATTGACCCACATCTGGAGTCACGTGTCGGTAAGGTCACGTCATCCATAAAGCGAAAAGTCGTAGAAAATCTTGATAAATCTGCCTGTATTTTTGTTGAAGGCTGCGTTGCTATACGACCACTATTAGATAGGCTGAGAGGCTGCATGGGTCATGCTACGGAGATGCTGCAATGGATCGCTTGAGGGCGCTTTTTACTCCCATCAAGCACTATGTGATTCCAGCCAGGCAGATAACAAGGCACTGCACAGTTGACATTAATCCATTTGCTTTCAAATTTCAATACAATCTTAACATCATCCGAGAAGTTGTGATGTTTATTTAGACTGATGTAATATCTAGGACATTTTTTCAGGATGTGTTGCCAGCTTTTTCAAAAAGCATTTCTTGTTTTACTTATTACTGAGCAAAGTGCTCTGCAGGAAATTTACGTACCTTCACATTCCAATAGGTGTACTTCACGTAGGCAACTTCTTCCAGCCGAGGGAAAAGGGTGTAGAAGGGGATGAATGGCCAGTTCTCAAGGGGAAATTCCCTGGGTACGGGAAGACATTTTCTTTTCAAACTTTTCCAATCGACATCATTTTTTTTCATTCCAACAAAGAGAAAATACAGTACACAGTGGTGCCACACTCAAGCAAATTAGCTTCTATGATCGGCTAGCCTGGATACCATCCGGAAAGTAGTTCGCTCCGGTGTTCATTATATACTATATTAGTATATACAGTCGCTTCTAGCCCTGCCGTTCATTAAACACTATATACAGTCACTTCTCTGCTGTTCCAGTGATAGCAGAAGCGAACAGTCGGAGCGAGCTCACTATCCGGATGGTAACCAGGCTAATGATCGGCACCACTGGACAAAACATGCATATGATACATGCCATACTTTGTACCGTGTACGATCGTTGCGCAATAAAGTTCATCTATTGTAAACGGGAATGTCTGATGAACAGAAATGAACAGTTTGATAACGTTGTACGTGCAAGGCTTGAACCTGAAACGATAATCTGAGCTTACCTGCCATTGTTGTTGACAAACAGCTGAGCGTACCTGCCATTGTTGTTGACAAACAGCTGAGCGTACCTGCCATTGTTGTTGACAAACAGCTGTGCGTACCTGTCATTGCTGTTGACAAACAGCTGAGCGTACCTGCCATTGTTGTTGACAAACAGCTGAGCGTACCTGCCATTGCTGTTGACAAACAGCTGAGCGTACCTGCCATTGTTGTTGACAAACAGCTGAGCGTACCCCATTGTTGTTGACAAACAGTTGAGCGTACCCCATTGTTGTTGACAAACAGTTGAGCGTACCTGCCATTACTGTTGCCTAACAGCTGAACGTACCTGTCATTGTTGTTGACAAACAGCTGATCGTACCTGCCATTGTTGTTGACAAACAGCTGTGCGTACCTGTCGTTGTTGACAAACAGCTGAGCGTACCTGTCATTATTGTTGACAAACAGCTGAGCGTACCTGTCATTGTTGTTGACAAACAGCTGAGCGTACCTGCCATTGTTGACAAACAGCTGAGCGTACCTGTCATTGTTGTTGACAAACAGCTGCGCGTACCTGTCGTTGTTGTTGACAAACAGCTGTGCGTACCTGCCATTGTTGTTGACAAACAGCTGAGCGTACCTGCCATTGTTGTTGATAAACAGCTGATCGTACCTGTCATTCTTGTTGACAAACAGCTGAGCTTACCTGTCATTGATTTCGACAAACAGCTGAGCGTACCTGCCATTGTTGTTGACAAACAGCTGAGCGTACCTGCCATTGTTGTTGACAAACAGCTGAGCGTACCTGCCATTGTTGTTGATAAACAGCTGATCGTACCTGTCATTCTTGTTGACAAACAGCTGAGCTTACCTGTCATTGATTTCGACAAACAGCTGAGCGTACCTGCCATTGTTGTTGACAAACAGCTGAGCGTACCTGCCATTGTTGTTGACAAACAGTTGAGCGTACCTGCCATTGTTGTTGACAAACAGCTGAGCGTACCTGCCATTGTTGTTGATAAACAACTGAGCGTACCTGCCATTGTTGTTGATAAACAGCTGAGCGTACCTGCCATTGTTGTTGACAAACAGCTGAGCTTACCTGTCATTGTTGTTGACAAACAGCTGAGCGTACCCCATTGTTGTTGACAAACAGCTGAGCGTACCTGCCATTGTTGTTGACAAACAGCTGAGCGTACCTGCCATTGTTGTTGATAAACAGCTGAGCTTACCTGTCATTGTTGTTGACAAACAGCTGAACGTACCTGCCATTGTTGATGACAAACAGCTGAGCGTACCTGCCATTGTTGTTGACAAACAGCTGAGCGTACCTGCCATTGTTGTTGACAAACAGTTGAGCTTACCTGCCATTGTTGTTGACAAACAGCTGAGCTTACCTGTCATTGTTGTTGACAAACAGCTGAGCGTACCTGCCATTGTTGTTGACAAACAGCTGTGCGTACCTGCCATGATTGTTGTTGATAAACAACTGAGCGTACCTGCCATTGTTGTTGATAAACAGCTGAGCTTACCTGCCATTGTTGTTGACAAACAGCTGAGCTTACCTGCCATTGTTGTTGACAAACAGTTGAGCGTACCTGCCAGTGATGTTGACAAACAGCTGAGCGTACCTGCCATTGTTGTTGACAAACAGCTGAGCGTACCTGTCATTGTTGTTGACAAACAGCTGAGCGTACCTGCCATTGTTGTTGACAAACAGCTGAACGTACCTGTCATTGTTGTTGACAAACAGCTGAGCTTATCTGTCATTGTTGTTGACAAACAGCTGAACGTACCTGTCATTGTTGTTGACAAACAGCTGAGCGTACCTGCCATTGTTGTTGACAAACAGCTGAGCGTACCTGTCATTGTTGTTGACAAACAGTTGAGCGTACCTGCCAGTGATGTTGACAAACAGCTGAGCTTACCTGTCATTGTTGTTGACAAACAGCTGAACGTACCTGCCATTGTTGTTGACAAACAGCTGTGCGAAGGCCACCGTCTCACCGTGGGTTGGCTCACATGCGTAAACCATGTCCGGCGTCAGGTCAAAGTCAAAATCATTCAGATCAACGCCGATGTAGAACTCCAAAATATCTGTGGGACAAAACAACAAATTTAAACAATATACAATACACAAACTTATAAGACACATTAAGATATTATGTACAGTTTATATCTTAATCTTATTAAGATATATAAGGTAAAGATATAGACTGTATCTCTGTTATATACTTTGCCTGGCTCTTGCCTCTTCCCTCAATGACAAGCGGCCTGCAGGACGATTTGAGTCATACAGGTTAAAACAAACAAACAAAAATCCTTTGACAACTCCATGGTATACATAAGATTCGTAACATTGATAGATTGTTACAAAACTCAGACAGTTACTCTAGTAACTTTAGTGTTGATTATCTCATTACCTGGATGTCTATTAACCTTCATCGACGTATCAAGTGATCGATTGATTGGTTGGTTTACTGATTGATTTATTGCTTCTAGATAGCAAGAGACCACAGAACATTTATAGTGTGCTGTAGTACCACTCACCACCACCAGAGGCCGTTTTGCGATCGGTCCTATAACCGTATGGTGCAAAAAAGTGACCTTCGTCATCGTATATGAACCAGTCGAACAGCTTGAGTCGCACGAAGTTCTGAAGAAATGGAGGAAACGGTGAAAAGCAATTGGGATAGATTATTACAATGACCAGCCGTCGCTGCAAGGGTGGTTAATACCGGTTGTACAATGCAGATGGAGAGACACAGACGTTTTACTCAGAGATTATTTTTGCTATTCCCTGGTCTCTACCAGCAACTACCTCAAGCGTAAGAAATACATGTAGTTTGACATCAAATTTGCAAACTGAATTTGATTAAATCATCCCAATATCAAAACAACGACAAGTACGCCGCAAGTGTTGATTTGCCTCTGGTTAATACCATTTCTCCGGAGTCAATCTTAATTACGTCATTTCTCCTGTTTCACTAGCGTTTACGTAGTTTCTCGGGAGTCACTGTCATGTACGATATTTCTCCGAAGTCACTCTTATGTGTATTATTTCTGCAGTCACTCTCACGTATATCATTTCTATGGAGTCACTTGCATGGACGGCAGTTATTTCTTCGCACTAAGGGCACCCATCCTGACTTGAGACCGGATGGACTTGGCTTAAGCAAGTAAGCAAGAGGACATATTTCTACACAGCAATCGCGTAAGTATTAAGCATCTTTATGCATGGTATTTGGAAGAGTGCTTGAAACGGAATAGTATTGTCTGTGCTTACCGCAGCTGTGTGGACATTGAAGTCTTCCGCTATCTGTGGGACGAAAGTCTCGTCGTCGAAGATTGGCTCGTTGTCTGGAGACGAAAAGGAGGGAAAATTGGACTTCAGTCAAACCCCAAATTCTGAAGATTGTTTGGATGATTGTCTACATTCTGTAAGGTTTCTCATGTCGAGACTAAAAAGACCACTATAGTCACTCCTATGTCCGTCAAAACCTACAGATGCAAAACAAAAACGCATGGCTCAAAAAACGCCACGGACGACGGTCGTTGTGGAAGTCACTCGTGGCCAAAACACGACCAGTGTGCTCCCAACCTACAGTCACCATAGCCATCCTTGGGTAGTTATCTGTCGGGGGCGATATTGGGGTATGCTCTGAAGGTGTGACAGCGGCTTAAGGGCAATGACCCCAATCGACGCAGTATTTTAGCCTATTTTCGACTTGTTGCAGGAAAGTGCAAGAGACATTTCACATTGGTGAGACAGTGTAGGGTGCAGACGTTCAGATTACACAAAAAACAGGGTTTTGGTCCATTTTAGGCCTGTGTTGACCCCTGAGTTGAAGTGGTCAGTCCCTAAATTGACGTCATGAGAAACCAAGATAGCGGCATAATTGAGAGCTGCGAAAAGTTTCGCTGGTCGGAATTTTTTAAATCAGACTTTGGACACTTGAGATAGCGGGCTGCTGTGTGGGGTGAGTTGTTATGACCTGGAATACTCACGGATGATTTTATGACACCCTGAACTTGCATATTTTTACATTATCGTCTATACAGATATGTCCACTAGCCTTAACTGATTGGTCTGCCTACACTACTTACGACTTACCAATTTCCCTGGTGGTAAATGTCAAGTTGAATTTCGACCACAGAGCTGTAGGACTGCGGTTGAAGACCACGTGCAGCTGATGTCCGGTACTGGCGGTGGAGAGGTGGTACGGGGCTACAAGCCCTGGGAGGTACACCGCAAGATTGGAAAGAGAACAACATTTGAACCACACTTACACAGATAACCTGGGTACCATACCATCGAGGCGCTCGAGATGCTCTTCGGTGCGTAGCCGTAGCGGGCCCGTGCAGTTGATTAGCGCAGGACGGGAGAGTTCTTACGGGGTTGGTTAGATTTCGTTCGTAACTCCCAAGGCTGGCTACAAGCTTTAGCGGCGAAATCCCAAAGGGAAGCTAATCAGACAGGCTGACAGATGCAGTTAGGTGCCTTAGCACTGGGCCGGGTAAAGCACCCAAAGCCGACCAGCAGAGAATGGTGCCCAGGCTATTACACAGAAGAATTGAGTAATTTTCTTGTGGTTTCCTTCTAGGTTACATTCGTCGTACAATTTTTCCTACGTCACATTATGAGAAAGCCAAATTCGGAAATATCCATGATTGCCCTCATCAGCTGCCCTCTTAAACTGCCCCCTCCCGGACGGTGGAAGATACTGACGTCCTACGAACTTTGACCTAGTCACGTGTCTACAGCACTTAAATCAGATAGCTGACGAAAACCGAGAGATTCGGTCGATAATTCCGGTGAATTAAAATTCTTGAGTTGTTGAACAGTCTATTTTTTTAAATGTACTTTTATTTAGCAACTTTCGTGCTAATGTCATAGACTGTACTTTGGCACCAATACTTAAACAAAGAAAAGATAGAAAGTAAGGAAAATCAGGAAAGTACGTACCACCCTGGATAGCGCAAAACGTGTCGACCAGCCTGCTGCTAGATGATCCTCCGTCGTGAAAAGTAAAAACATCGCCGGTGCAGTTTTCAGTACCTCGCTGGAAAGGTCTGTTGTCAAAATTCATCTGGAATAGACAATATGTTATCAACTTTGTCAATATGTTCACCCATAGCTCCGTACGAGACCTACACGTTGGAAAAATTGTAATTTACTTAGCTAGAGTCCATTCCAAGACACCATGCGGATGTTTGTGGCCATTGTTTAGAATTGATTTTAAAGTTTTGTAATTATATGTCTAGGACATTTGATACTTCAGAAATATTTGTAACACTGTTTCAACTTTATAAATATTTCCCTGGTCCTGTAAAACTTTGGAAATATTCATCGTGTGGAATTGGATACTTCTAATGGTTTCTAAATAATGATAACAGCATTCTACCATTATCTACCATTTTCTACCATTTTTTGTAAATGGTTCAGTGGGCTGGGAAGATAGCAATTCACACATCCTTGCAAAGTATGGTTGGGTGCCATGAAACAATGGCCCACCACAAAGGATCCACCAGTGCCCAGCTGTGAAATCTAAAAATATACAGATGCAACAATAGGGCTTACTTTTATGGGGGCAATAAACTAATTTAACCTTTGGCGAGGTTAACCATTTTTTGTAAATATTTGTAAATGTGAAATAATCACACAGAGGTTTCACAATTATTGTAAATAAAGATATTTTTGTACAGTTACTTTCAAAATGTTTCTCAAATATTCAAAGGAATTCAAATAAATGAGTACTTTCTCAGTCAATTTTTAAAAAATAATCTAATTATTGTGGCTCAGATATTCTTTTATTCAAAATAATTCAGACTAATTATAAATATCGCCTAAAAACCCTCATGGTGTCTAGTGGTAAAAGAAAAGGATTGTCCGTTTTTAGTTCGGTATCAATAATTGTTATAGAAAGGTCAGTTTCAGCTCTGCAAAAAAAAAGATGAGCAAATGCTACTAGATAACATGAACTGCCTGATTAACAGCAATGATAAAGTCAAAACACGGGACTTCTTTTTCAATAATATTAAATCTTAAATTAGAAAAAGTACATGCAAGCGTTACAGTGTGTCGACGGAATGCATTACATTCCATTAGTTCTGCTTTCCCTGAGTGACTGTCATGATATACAATGGAAGCCAGTTAATTGCACATCGGATTAACGCACACTTCTGTTAATTGCACGGAATTTCAGAATCCCAAACCGGTGCGGTCCAGCTAGACAACTTCGCATTATTGCACCAGCCGGATAACTGCACAAAATTCACTGGCAAATAGGCCGTGCAATTAAGCGGCTTCTACTGTATTGCATATATTTACATTATTATGTGTAAGGATGTAACGTTCTATAGACAATGCGAGCCTAACTATTTCATCCTCATCAGCTTTATCACATGTGGATTTTATCTAAGAATGTAGAACTGCAACTAGCAAAGTTTGAATAGTTACCAGTATTATCCTGTCTGGGTCAGTGGTGATGTCCCACTCACAGTGGTCTGACGTCACATCCGTTTCACTTATGATGTGGCCTCGATTTCCGGTCAGATGATACGTACATCCTAATATGGTAAACAAATGTGAGCTTACGACCATATAAAACGTATCTGTAAGTTGTTGCAAATTGACCATTATGTAACCTTTACAATTATTGGTTAACTCCGTTGATATTACCATTTTCTGTATGTTACGAAGTGACATATTCTTAAACGATATTAAACCAAACTTAGCTGAACAAGGACAAAGAACATACTCACCAGCCAGTGCAGGCCGGCAGTCCTGAAGACATAAAATGAGAAAAACAGCAACCGAGAGAGTCAATGTCCCGGACATCTCAAAGGAAGGTTTCAACACCACTCCTGCGAACATAAGAGCTAAAATGTAATACATGACTTGTCTGGAATATCGCTTATAGCGAGCTCGAGAGGCCTAAAGCACAGAAAAATAGTCCACAAGGATAGGCAAGGTCACATCCAAAGCACGTTAACCGATAGAAAATTGAAGACATTCTTAGATTAAGACTTGTGACAGTAACCGTTACGGTAAACATGACAATAGATCATTGCATTATCGCTCAATACTTCCATAGCCTTCCTTCCCTGAAAATCAGACCGCAAAACCAAGCTGTGAACGAGAGTGTACGCGATATTTCTCACCCCTCATCACGCTAAAGCTAAGGGCACAACCCGCCGTACGTGCAATTTGTCCGTAGGTTTTTTTGGGGGAGGCCACGTCCGCCACGTATTTCTAAAAACGTTCAGGCTGTACAGGCCAGGCGCGTCGCCCGTACTCACACGTACGGGGTAAATCCGCAGCCCGATGGGACACAAAGTTTTGCCTGCACGTAAAGTTCTACGGCGTGTCTGTGTGCTCCCAAATCCGTCGGAATCCCTACGAGTTCGTACAGAGGCGGTACTTACCACTTACGGATCCCCAAAGAATGTCCCCGTTTTGGCACGTAGACAGTATTTGCACGTACGGCGGGTTGAGTCCTTATCTAAACTCCGTAGTCCACAATCTCAAGAAGAATTTTTACGTTATATCGACATGTAAAATGCTACCATATGTTTTACCTGTGCTATTGAAAACATGTAGTCAAAGCGGCGGTGTCTTACACAAGTCGGCTTCTTTCAGGAAATAAACAGTTCAGTATGGAACCGTTCAGTTTTACCTGGGCGCTATTTAAAGAAAAAACAAACTATTTTTCAATGCGGTGGGTGATATCTATTTAAAGCTATGACGTGTCGTTTATTGTGATTAATATCATCCGCACAAAGACCTAGCGCCGTTATCGGTACTTGATGTTGATAGCCATTGCAGCGTTGCCGGGCACTCGTGAGAACGGGACAAAACAGCGGGGCCTTGGGCAGGAACTCTAGGATGTAATGAGGAACTTCCAAAGCAAGAGAAAGACTTTTAAAGACAGAAATGGTATAAGTAGTAGATATCACTCTATGCAGAATCATCGTGTCTATACTTTTATAGCTGTACGTCTCCAAGAGTATACCAGCTACGATGTAAGGGGAGTCAAACATGGTCTGTATAACACATGGGTACAGACCAGGGGAACCCCCGACTCAACACCAACAGCGCTTTGTGTAAACACTTACCAATAGCCTTTTTTCTTTGTTTGCTTTTACGTCACTGAAGGGTTACAGCCGTGCAGGGCACCTGTTATCAGGCAAGGGTCACCTGAGAGCACACCAGGTGAGCTACAGGTAGGGAACGAACAGGTGTGAGGTGGCCGGTACAATGAACAACGACGAAAAACAACTGCTAGATGCAGAATTTTTATTTTACTATACTGCGTGTCCCCACCACAATTGTACCCTACATGTAGCTATAAAGGCTGCAATGCCAGAGAACTAAAACGTCAAACATTCGTGGCAAATTATCTTCACGCCGATTTTCTCATTCCTATCATATAAATTTCTATCATATCTATTTTCAGATGCCGCAACCCCCATAACGCAAAGATAGGCAAATATATCAAAGACTGCTTCGCTATTTATTCTGGTCGCCTATTCGCCCGGATGTTAGACACGTGATCCATCCATTGTATAAATATGCAGATTAGGGGCATCTCGTCACTCGTTAGGCCGCCTCCAACAACGGCTGGAGCTGAAGCGACGGCTCCTCCGCAAGCAGACAAAACTTCCCTCGGCGGCAAGAGTACGTCTGGACGCCGCAGTGTGACACGAGGCAATCCGAGGACTCATGCGGCCACGGCGTGGTTACCATCAGGTCGACGTTTGTCCTTTCCACGGAAGGTTTGGTGTCGGTTTCCAGTGGTCGGTCGGTACATTTTCTGCGCTTCTTCCGTATTTTGAAATTTTCTTTTTCGTGTAATGTTGCGTCTTGATATTTCTTTCGCCGGTTGTGATTTTCTTCTAGCACGCTTGGAATTCTCAGGCCGGCTGTTCGTTCTAATTTGCATTCCTGTCGCTTATTCGTATGTATGAGCTTCAGAGCGGCGGGGGAGGAAAGACCCTTGTGCAGAGGATGGCTGCCTTACACCTTTTTGCTCGTTTTACAGTTTCTTTCCTTTTATCCTAGGCCTGGTCGAGTTTAGGACGTTTTTTAGTTCATGTTGGCGTTTTGCTCCGCTTGGAGCTGAGTGTTTTTTGTGCGATTTCCTGATTTTGTGTACGTTTTTTAGCAGGATCCGACAGCTACTCCAAGCAGATAGTTGGTGCCCACATGGCAGATGGTGGTTCTCCGGAATTCCTTTGTCTTCGCCATGTTCTTGTATCCTTTCTATCCTCTGCGAAGGAAAGCTGTGTGTGTTGGCTTTCATTGCTAAGGCGTGGAGCAGAACGAGAGTTTCCAGATTTTTTATGTCATTCTTTGATTTTCGTGAATATTTCAGGCAGGGACAGAGGACGACGATGGCATGATCCATGAGGCAAGATGGCGACCCCCCTTGGTTTCTTTGTTTTCAGGATTACGGGTCATCCCTCTGGGAGAGCCTGGCGTAGCGTTCAGCCAACCCACCTGAGCTTGGAAGGCTGCAGTTGGTTCGATTTGGGTGTCTTTTTTTCCGTTTTTTTGGCCAGGTAGAATTTTTCTTTTGCTTTCCTAGATTGAACGTCGAGGCTGTGTATGGGGTTTTTCTGCTACCATTTGTTTTAGTTTACATGTGTATGAGTGCGTACCTGTAAGGCGCATGGATGTGTGAATGCGCGTGGCCCAGTCTTACGCCACGTAACGCGGCTCGCTCGCATGTGGGGGGGCTGGGCGGTGTGGAAGATGCGTATATTTTAGACTTGTCTGTCTGGGACCGGACCTGTTGCCGGGCGCCCGTCCCTTCCCACTGTCTCATGGTTCACGTGTTGTTTATACAGGTCTGACGCTCTCCCCCTCCAACAACAGGGATGCGCGGGACACACCACCACCCAGAGCCGGCATAAGCCACCCTCAACCTCGCCAGATGTGCGGCCTGATAGGACCCGTTGGTGGCCTGTACAAGCCTTAGCAGCAGAGAGGGCTCAAGACGCGCCGGGAACCTGTTAGCCGAACAGTTAGGCTGTGATGTTTTATGTTGTGAACCATGTTCTTTGTGCCGAACATAGTGCTTCAAGGGACAGCGGTCAGAGGATCAGGGTCGACTGGCGCTCCAGTCCCCGACACCGCCCAGCCCCTGCCGGTCAGTTCAGCTAACCCCGCCGACAACTCGAGGAATTGTAAGTCATTTTCCCCCTATTTTTCGTGAATAGATTTTGACATGTCGTTCTCCAGTGCGATGGGGTGCCGCGGGATGCTGGAGGGTTAGGAACTAATCGAGCAACCCTGTTTTGAGATTGGTCTGACCAAGAACGTCTTTGGTCTGACGCCTTTTTATAGCACGGCAAGATATCATTCAGTGCGATGGGGTTCCGCGGTAAGCTGAATGACCCAAAAAGTGTGCAGTCTTTCTTCAGCTTGGTGTGACGTTATCCAGTGCGAAGGGTTTCCGCGGAAGGCTGGACGATCCGAGAAATTGTGTTCTTTTAATCCTTTTCGTGATTTGTTGTGATATCATCCAGTGCGAAGGGGTTCCGCGGAAAGCTGGATTTTTGGAAAACCCTCAAAGTTGTGTACGCTCTTGTTTGACATTTGGCGATTTTATCCAGCGCGACGGGGTTCCGCGGAAGGCTGGATAACATGCTACCGGGAGTGTGTAAGGACTTGGTCCGGACTGAGGCTTGGTTATAGTGTATGTGGGACACGGGCATAAGGAATGGAGTGAGCAATATGTTTGGGCGTTTTTTGAAATTGTGCGCATAGGATTTTGTTTTCTGTCGGAACATTGCGGATTTTGCCAGATGCACTAGAGAGCTCCCTTTATGGGACATCAGAAGGGCGTGGTTCCCAAAGTCGCCGAGAAGATAGGATAGCATTCGAAGAATTTTCATTCTTTCCTGTTTTCGCTCATTTTCTGTACGTGGAGAAATTTAGATCGGTATTCTCGGCGTTGATTTTCTCTCAGTTTTCGAAGCGCGCGCTGCGGCCGATTAGAGTGGGTAAACGTTGTTTTGACGAAGTTCAGAGAAGAACATGATGAAGTGTGGGGGACAAGTCGAGAGAAATAAGAAAGGGATTAGATGTGTAAGGGGAGAAGAAAGGTGAAAGAGCGAAGATAAGGATGGGAAGTAGAGAGAGGGACAAGATAGGAGAGGATTTGAAAGAGTGAACAGGGAAAGGAGTGAGAAGATATCTTAGGAGTGTGTCTTCGGAGGAAGATATTAGGTGACAGGAAGGGAAAGGCTCTGAAGCCAGAGAGGGCAAAGGCGGAAGACGACGATTCCCCATCACTTTATAACGGAGGGCGGATAGATGACCAGGACAAATAGGATACTATTTATTCTGGTCGCCTATTCGCCCGGATGTTAGACACGTGATCCATCCATTGTATAAATATGCAGATTAGGGGCATCTCGTCACTCGTTAGGCCGCCCTCCGACCACGTCTGGAGCCTGAAGCGACCCACCCGCCCAGCCCTCGGAAGTTTTTCTGCTTTGCGCGGAATTAGACGCCCGCTTGTAGGCGGTCGTCTCAGGATTCTCTCAGCGCAAAGGTGACTTTAGGCTCCAGACGACGATTCCCCATCACTTTATAACGGAGGGCGGATAGATGACCAGGACAAATAGGATACTATTAGAAAGGTTACTGAAACTCATGATTGGGCCAACTCGATTGTAACACTTGGACTTGTGTTAGCCCTTCTTGTTATGTTAATTAGGAGGTTACGTATTATTCTATACACCTATTTTGTACTTTGTGTAAAGGTCGTTGCCATACGTTTGTACCATGTCGTGCAATACAGTTCTTCTTCTTGTATATTTCTCTAAAAGTCCTACTTGCCCCTGATCCGCTTACATTTACAAGTCTTCAACCTTAGTGTCGTTCTCACTTGCGAGACTAGGTCACTCCGTGAACAAGATTAACTATGAAAACATCGAAGGTTTTGATTTATACCTTAACTTTTTTCTGATATTTGTTGCAGTTAACATTACGCTTTCTTTTGCGTAATATTCAACCGCGATATTTCAAGATGAAAACAACACGCCACTCACCTATGAAAACTTATACGAAATAATGAATAACTCTATTACCTACCGTTGTCAAAGGTAGGCATACAGAAGAAACATGGAATGTGTTGACTTAAATCT
>NC_049986.1:23748360-23749430 GCF_000003815.2 Branchiostoma floridae | reverse complement strand
CCTTAACGGCAAGAAGAGCATGCAGCTTTCAATTTGCTTTTGCCAAAAGCATTCCGACGCCACCTACTCTGATTCTAGGGGGGGAAGCAGTACCCGTCGTGGAGTCAGCTAAAGGTCTAGGATTCATCCTTGACAGAGGTCTAACCCTCAACGACCAGGTTACGTCGATGGTGACCAAGGGCTCACGCAGACTTTACTACCTACGTGTCCTAACCAAACAAGGCATGTCGGTGTCCGACCTTGTACAGGTGTATACGGCCCTGGTCAGGCCCGTACTTGAGTATGGCCATGTTCTCTTAGTCGGTTGCACCAAACAACAAGAACAGTCAATCGAGAAAGTGCAAAGGAGAGCACTAAAGATCATCTCTCTGGGTGGCAGGAGAAGTGTTCCGGATTTGCCCACACTCAAGGAGAGACGTGAACTCGCTGCCATTAAGCTACTCAAGCAAATGATGAACCCGGATCACCCGCTACATGACATGGTCCCTCCGGTCAGGTCAGAGGTCACTGGGAGGTCACTTCGAAGCTCATGTAGTATCTCGGTCCCAAAAGCAAGGACCTCCAGACTGCGCAACTCATTCCTACACTATACAATCAGACTGTACAACAAATCAATGACTGGTGCCTAAGTGTTTCATTTGTCTATGCACTGTGTATGTCATGCATACTGTACATGTTGTCTAGTCGTTGTAAGTATTTACTCTGAGTCACATTGTAAAGATCAACGGCATTCAGAGATGCTTCTGCTAAGAATTAATCTCTGTAAGGTTGATTTTAATTGAATAAAGTAAAGAAAAGAAAGAAGAATGCGCTCTATCGGCATTAGGCACTTTAAACCAATATTTGACTTTCTGTTAAGACTTCGGTCAACATTCATTTAATATAAACTGCCGTCTAGATAATATTAAAGTGCTTATCGAACCTCACGGCGCACAAATACAGTAGGAGCCAGTTAATTGCACAACGGATTAACGCACACTTCTGTTAACTGCACGGAATCCCAAATCAGTACAGTCCAACTAGATAACTTTGCATAGTTGCACCAGCCGGATAAATACACGAAATTCACT
>NC_049986.1:23685057-23746399 GCF_000003815.2 Branchiostoma floridae | reverse complement strand
GACTGTTTAATGTAATATACACTTTTGTATCATGGTAATACATGGTTACAAATGGTTCAAGTTAATATTGTACAGTAGAAGCCGCTTAATTGCACGGCCTATTTGCCAGTGAATTTCGTGTAATTATCTGGCGGGTGCAATTATGCGAAGTTATCTAGCTGGACTGCACTGATTTGGGATTTTTGGGATTCCCTGTAGTAACAGAAGTGTGCGTAATCCGTTGGGCAATTAACTGGCTTCTACTGTACTTCGGCACCCTGCAGAAGGGTATGGGTGTGGGTCGGTTAGTGGCCCCGTTGTTTTCTATTCTAAAGGAATTCCTCAGAAAATCAACCATGCAAAATCAAGGTCCATTTATTATTGCCACCTATAAATAAGGACAAAAAGCTGTAATACATTATGTTCTGGGCATTGCCAGACATTCAATCAAGTGATAAACATTTTAGCATTTAAATAATACGAACTTCTTGTCCATTTTTAACTAGTTAAAAATGGACATAAATATTGCATAAATATTCATACATTTTTAAAAGAAAACTTTGCAGAGGATATTTAATCTACTATATATATAATAGAGCAGTGATAGATATATAGCTGATACGTTTTAAGTAAAAAATTGTTAGCAACATAATAAACCTAATTGGCAACATCTTGCACAAAATGATAAGGATATGGTTCCCAGTTCCTGATCAGACATATCCTTTGGTTCCCATTTGAGGCTGTTAATATTAAGCGATGATGCCGGACTGATATGGATAAATAATTTTACCATGCATGGTTAGAATTGATCGACGGAGGCCATGTAATATTGTATAGTTCACATTCAGTTCTCTGGACTTAGTTTGACTGACGGCTGTGTCTGAAGTCCACTGTGGTCTCACACCGGCGTGGTCAGTGCTGTGGTATCACACCGGCGTGGTAGCTGCCCCGATCGCTGCGACTGGTGCGTTAAAGTAGAAGAAGCCCTGATGAAATAAACGGAAATAAATCATGACAAATCATTGTAGCAAAAATAATTTGTTAATTGATAGAAGTAAAGATAAGAAATCAAGAACAATATTATAGCAAAATTGTTGCCCTACAGAATCCATGCAAATCATGACTGACATCGAAGAGGTATCGAGAGTCATCCTACATATTTCAGGATTTGTTTATAGGAAAATCTCACATTAGGATCTGCCTCCAGCTGCTGTTTGACAGTCGTGGCGTCCGGCCTGGTCTTCTCGTTAAACTTCCAGCACTGCAGCATCAGCTGGTATCTGGGAGGGAACAGAGGAGAATTTATATTATTATTATTAGTCAAACCAATTTTCAATTTGAATATTTCAACCTACGACTTTTCTTGAGTATTTCATGGATGAAATGACCCACTCGTATTTTACAAGTACAAAAGTAAAGGACTTGAAAGTAAATACCTCCGCATTCTTTGCTTTGATAGCCCACAAAATGGAATCATCATTATCCAGCCCACCCTATAGCTTGTTTGAGTAACATACATGCGTTTTCGAACAAAAGGAATCTCGATATTCATCCGAGCCCACGACCTTTCTCAATTCTGACCTTAACTCGCACGAATATGTGACGTCATGAGTGGGTCAAAGGTATCCGGAAGTTGACAACCAGTCCTCATGTCTGCGGCCTCAAGTTGAAAATGAACATTTTACTGTGTTTCTACTGAGTTAACGCAGACAAAATGTCAGTCTATTAAGTGAAATAGTAGTGCTATAATGTAAGTGCCTCCCCCCCCCCCTCCTCCAGAAATATCTCAGACGTACCTTTCCTCGGTGCATAGCTGAGGCCTGGGAAGTCTGAAGTGGTTTTGCAGAGCATCATATATTCTGTCTGCCCCCTCCATCCCAGGGTACGGCGTGCGGCCCAGCTGCGCAACTTCCCACAACAGAACCCCAAAGGACCAGCTGTAAGAAAGGCAACCTTGTCATTAAACGGTGGGGATATTCAGAGCTGTCATTACCGCTATGATGCCCCATAAATTAGCATAATTTAGTACCAAATACAACGAAGTCATGGAAGGTCTTAATTATTAATATATGCCAGCACAAGACATTGTCGATCCATACACAACAATTGCATTGACTATATGTAACATTTAACCTAATATGTAGACAGGTTAAAGTATCGCAAGTAGTCTTTGGTAACCAGGCATTTGTTCTAACATAGTTACTCACACGTCACTCTTGTGTGTGAACCTAGCCTCGTTCTTCAGGCACTCCGGTGCCATCCACTTCAGCGGCAGGAGGTCATTGCCCTGGAGGAACATTAAGGAATGAAGAAAGTCTATGATGTTGGCGTTTTTGCATGTTGTGAACTGTTTGAAATGTGACATGCATTTGAAATGTGATATATATTCTTTCTATTTCGACCGTGGCATTTTATTCATAAATTTCAGGATCAGCAAATGGCCAGAATCTGATATTCCAATTTTGTAGTCTCTTCTAGACTATAAGCTCTTCAGGAGCTCTACGATCAGTCAAGTTTTAGCAACACAACTTCATCTGTATCAAAGGCTGTACTGTAAGCTGGACCTACGCCGTCCTGCCGATGGTACCCCACAGCGTACATGTCCCGGGCCAGCCCGAAGTCCGCGATCTTGGCGGTTCCCTTCCCACAGATCAGGATGTTCCGGGCCGCGATGTCTCGGTGAACCAGCTTGGAACAGGCGGGAAAAGTACTTTTAATTTCTAATCAAAGTCACTTTGCATCATTGTATGGCGAAATATACTTGTACCCATTTAAAGCTTAGCAAAGGAAAAAAGAACATGTATCATTCGCCTGCAGTGACAACGACGATTTTGAAAATGAACTCTTTAGCGTGAAGGTTAGATCAAGGCAATATTAGGACATTTGTAGTACAGTGGAAGCCAGTTAATTGCACGTCGGATAAACGCACACATCGGTCAATTGCACGGAATCCCCAAATCCCGTGGTGGTGTGGTCCAACTGGGTAACTTCGCATTATCGCACACGCCGGATAATTGCACGGAATTCGCTGGCAAATTGGGTGTGCAATTAAGCGGCTTCCACTGTATTCATTCACGGCCATGTTTATTGTAAATTGATAGGAACGAAGTTAGGGTGTTTTAGGCGCTCAAAAATAGAATACTTCTTGAAACTTGGTGCTTTGGAATCATTTTGGCCTTTGAACAACTTCAAATGTTCTATTAGTTCCTCACCCTCCTGCTTGCCAGATGCTCGAGGCCGGAGCACACTTCCACCATCATGTTCTCGAAGATGTGCCGTTTGTTGACCAGAACGGTCCTGTTGAGTTTGGACTCCGCACGTAACGTCCACAGCAGGTGCAGGAGACTCCCGTGTTCGGCATATTCCAGCACCAGTTGGAGCGGACCTGCAGGGAAAAAGAACATGACCAACGGTTGTGGACTTAGTGTATCGTAATGTCGACATGAGCGTATAACTTTTCAAGCAACTGTGGACTGGCCTTTCTACAAACTTCTGTGAGTAAATTAAATGATTTTCGGAATGCTTTTATCAGTAACACTTTTAGGACACTGGTCGTCTGCCAAGGTAGTCAGTAGAGACCACCAAAGTAAACGTATTAAAAGCATCATAGCCACATAGTAGATAAGAAATGTGTGCGCGACCTGCAACAGATACTGAATGGTCTGTCTACCTTTTAAATGGATTCACCTAAAGACGTACTAGCTCTGGCTTTTACAACAGTTAACTTAAGGTTCAAACCTTTTAAGTTCTAAACCTTCTATAGGTCAAACAGCAATGCATAAAAATCCAACATTCATGAGTCGCTAAGATTTTGTACTGACCGTCTCTAAAACAGATGCCTTTCAGTCCGATGACGTTGTCATGGTTACCACACAGCAACATGATGCAGGTTTCCCTCAGAAGGGCCTGTCTGGTTTGGGTGTCGTCATCGTCTGGATTAGGATTCGTATATACATATAACAATTGAATAAAGGAATATATCATCAGATTAAACAAAAGAGCTGATAAAATTCACAATACGCGTTTTTCTTTAATGTAGTTTCAACAGTTAATTTTGTAATCAGTATGAGATGATGATTAATTAACACTTCAACTAACATTGTAATCTACTAAAATTGACCACGTAAACTTTCTTTACTAGCAACAGTGGACTTACCCTTGAGTTTCTTTACAGCTACCGTCACATCATCTTTTTCAGGATGCGTCAGCGTTGCCTTGACGACATGTCCAAAAGCGCCCTCTCCCAGGATCTGTCCGCCCTGCAGCCTGCTCCTGTGGATCTCCCGTTCCTTCAGCAGCTCCATGTCGATACTGCCTGACGAGGAGCCTGCTGTAACCGGGACCACGGCCTAGAGAAAAGTCGATAAGGCAATCAGAGTTGGTAGATTCTCACGAGAAATAGATGCATTTGGCAAAGGAAAGATTCCTACTCAGATGCATTTCTAATAGCTGAAATCTGACAGCTTTGACATTTGGTCTGGAACCCCAGCCACAGTGTTGTATGAATTTTTTAAACACGAGAAGGTTATAATGTCCTTGCATATTATAACATACGTTGGAAAGAGGACTTTCAAGTTTTGTTTCTTTGACGGGATTTTTTTCTGGTTGCTGAAGCTTTACTGACTTTTGCTTGATTTTGTGAAGTATAACCAATGGCAAAGATAATCTATTTATATGAATAAATGAATCGGATACATCAAATGCATCCGGTAACTTTAAGATTATGCAATAACATAGTACGCAGTTGAAAAAAATGTACACATGTGCCTCGTACTTGTTAATCATAGCACCCACACAATATTAAGTACACAACATACCTTTAGGTTCTGTTCGAGTCGGAAGACTTCCGGATCGTCGATGTTGCCGACCCGCAGCCTGTTGTTGTGCCTGTGGAGCAGGAAGATGGCGCCGAGCAGGAGGAGAATCAACCCGGCTGCTGACAGGCTGATGGTCAGGAGGAGGGTGTCCGATTCTTCCGGCACTGGAACAGATGGTTCTTTACTTGGCAATGTAACTAGGAGTCACCATGTGTATCTGCCGGTCTGTCTGTCTCTCTCTCTCCATGGCACTTAAAATTATTATGATCATGTGTATGTCTATATAACTGCAATCAATCATACAAGAAAGAATCACTCCTGGCAAATTGGACCAGCTAAAAGATTTTCATATGTAGTACAAATGACTTCAGGTGGACGAGCTTCTCATTGTCACCTCTCAGAAGATAAAATAAACTGAACTGTAAACAGGTTCTTACGGTAGATAAACAGGATTAAACGGCCAGTTGCTATCCATACACTCTCTGTCAGTCATACAAATGAGAGAAAAATTCGTAAAAGTGGCTTACCCGGACACCCCTCCCCCTGACAGACACAGCCCAGGGTCCGGTTACAGGTCTCCAGCTCTGTACAGTTACAGACCCGGTCACAGAACTCACCGTACAGGTTATCCTCACATCCTAGTATATTACAACATAATATAACATTATTGTCATATATCACATAGAGTGAGTGAGCCAGTGTGAGAGAATGATTGTGGGATCTCTCGTGCACGTGAGCGCATGGGTGGGTGAGTGAGCAAGCGAACGTGTGTTTGTGTGTATGTGTGTGTGTGTGTGAGTGAGCGAACGAGCAAGTGTGTGAGTGCTTGAATTGAGCGAGTGAGCAAGTGAGAAAGGCAGTGGGTGAGTGAGTTAGTATAAGCGAGGGAGCGAGCTTTTGAGTGTGTGTGTGTGTTTCTCCATTAATCTCCTCTTCTTGCTGCCTGCAGCCATTTGCCCGTAATTGTACAGAGACTGAAGCATTGATACGCCCCAAAGAAACAATTGTTCATCTAGGAATCAATACCTGCTATCCTTATATCCACCATGTCGCTGTAATTGACTCCATTGCTTGTAAGAGCTACACAGGCCACGTGACCCTCGTACTCAGGCAGCAGGGAGCTGAGGTGTAGAACAGAAAAACTGTGGACGAAAAGAAAAAAAATGTTTTATCCCTCGGAAATCAGTTAAAAGTCCCAAGGTTATCGGACAATAAATCGTCACAATATCTCAGTAAACCGTATTTTTTTGCTGGTATCTTTACACCTTTATATCAATAAAAAGCAAAAGTCAGTTGAAACTATAGCCTACTAGTAGGTAGATACAAATAATCAATACGTCTTTAAGATTTAAGTCAGAAGTTTAGTTATATTTCAGCCACACATAGTATGATGAAATATATTGTATTCGTAATGTTTCTTCTTTCTTCTTCTGTCTTTCTCCTGTCAAATCTTCAAAGTGAGTCATCTCCGCCGTTCCTGGACCGAATGACCTGAAATTTGGCACGGGTAGAATGGGCCAATACCGTGATCCTTTTTTCTCAGTTTTTCATATCTGCCTCTAAAATGATTTTATTGAGATTTTTTGGTCAATTTTAGACCAAAACTGTATATTTTGGCCCCTGTACCCTGGTATTACAACCAAATGAGCTGAAATTTGACAGAGATGTGCCTTGATAATGCCCCCATATAAATTCAATAATACTTTTGGGTGTACAGTACAACAAAATGCTTATTTTTGCGATTTTTTGACCAATTTTTGACCAAAAATGGACACTTTTGGCTCCTGTACCTTGGTATTGCAACCGAATGAGCTGAAATTTGACACAGATGTGCCTTGATAATCCCTTCATATAAATTCAATAACACTTTTGGTGTACAGTGCAACAAAATGCTTATTTTTGCGATTTTTGGCCAATTTTTGACCAAAAAAGGACACTTTTGGCTCCTGTACCCTGGTATTACAATTAAATGACCTGAAATTTGGTATAGATAGGCATTAGATACTTGGTAACAAGATTCAAGTAAAATTTTTGACATAAACAACTTTAAAATGATTAATTTTGGCACTTTTCTGAGGGGAAATAATTTGTTTTCTTTTGGCCTCCTGACGTGACCTTCCGTGACCCCGCACAGAGCCACACCTGTGCGCGTCAGCCGGAGAGTTAATTGAATCAAAGACCTAGCCAATCAGCGAAGAGGAGGCCAAAGGCTAATTAATATTCATAAGCGGGGCCTCATGATCCCGTATATAGCAGTGTTCCCGCCAGGGGGAGCGAAGCCCGCCTAAGGCTCTCGCATTTTAGACTATTCAGAAGGCTTTATATTGTATCAGTTCTTAGGGGCATATCTATGACAATCGCAGCAGTCACTTAAGTTCTCTTCAGGAGTTTAGCGTAACACTATTTCAGGTCAAACCGTCAAAGGCAACTAAAAACAAACTTTAACGTTACTGAGTTCAACAGTACTTATAACTTGTTATCCGAAGTTGAAACGCTAGCGATGGTATTTTCGCTGCGCTGTTAGCTCCGTGCGACTGTTGTTGACGGTCTTATAACGGCATATTTTGCACCCCTGTACCCTGGTATGAGTAACATTTGGTATAGATAGGCATAAGATAGTTGGTAAAATGATCCAAGTAAAATTTTTGGCATAAAGTACTGTAAAAGGCTTAATTACAGCACTTTTTTTTAGGGGAAATTGGTTTTCTTTCGTTCTCCATGCCATGACCTTTCGGACGTTCACCCCACAGAGCCGACATCTGCACCTGCGTCTAGCCGGCAGGAAGAGTTAATTCAATTAATGGTTCAGCCAATCAGCGAAGAGGAAAGCGAAGGCTAATCAATATCCATAAGCGGGACCACACAATACGTTAACTTGAAGACTCAGGCCGTACAGACTTCTCGCCAGGATTTTTTCAAAGCGTCGGACAGGGGTCCGGGGGCCGCCGAATGTCCCTGGCGGGGTCCAGGGGCAGGGCCACTGTGGGGGGGGGGGGGGGACCCAGGTGGGCGAATAGGCTCGATGGCTGATTGCATACAAAGTAAAACAGTTTAACAGTTTTACAGCTTGAAGAAAACAAACGCTCCTACAGTACCTGCACCTGCTTGATAATTATTAAATCGTATGCCCTACTTGAATAAAAAAAGTTCACTGCAATAATAAATGTACCCACATCACAAGGAGCTTATACTTTTTTAAACTTACACCTAGTTATCGTACTGAAAATTGTTAATGACATTACATGAAGTCATTCAACAATTTTCAGTCATGATGAAAATTTTCTGAATGGAAGGTGTGATTATTGTCATTTTCTGAAAAATAGAAGCAAGCTCTGTTTTTACCTGGAATCAATTCACAATATCAGTCCACTTTGGGGGATAATGTACTGTTAAGAGGATGTTCCATTTTTGCGCAGGGGTGATTTGGACCAGTCCAATGTTGCGTGGGAAGGGGTATGGCTGAAATATGCTGTATTTGCTCTTAAGCAAATGTCGGCCTTTCTAGTTGCAAATCACATTATGTTATATGACCGTCATCTCGGCAATTTCAAAAGAAGTCTCACTCTTTGCTGCTTGTCACGTTCAGCAGGTCGTCAGAAATGTCACTTTGAAAAGACCACGTGATGTTGGTGACGTCAAGGTTGTAGGCGGTGCATGTGAGCTGCAGTTCCTGCCCGTACCGCAAGTCGGCCAGTTCGCTGTTTGAAGGGCTGATGCGCACTTCCGGGAATACTGACAAGAAAAAAACAGTGATGTCAGCTACATTGATGTCAGATCTTCAAAGTTACTAGGTGAATATTGAAAAACTAAGTGAAACGAAACATAATGTGTACAGCGAATTAGAGGAAATTTTGCAAAATAGTGTTTTCAAGCTTTCCATGTAGTACACACCTGTGGTGCAGTTCCTTCCCCTCCAGCCAGGGGCGCACCTGCACGCCCCGTTGAAGCTGTGGCATGAGGCTCCGTTATAACACTGGCAGCGCTCCGCACAGAACCGGCCGAACCGCCCGATGGGGCAGGCTGGAAAAGAACAGAAACCGCTAAGATATCTTATCATCTTGTCGTTCTTGCCATGCAGTATCATGTTTTTTTAGTATCTCAGGCTTAAGGCTTTATTAGAATCTAAATAATCTTGTATGATCTGCCCATCTAGCAAAATGTTTACCACATTAAACAGCTTCTACCACTAACATGGCAGAGGCTACTGTTACACACGTGCAGTTCGATGATCAATCGCCGGGACTCCTCCTACCTTTAACTGTGAGTTTTGTCGTTAGCTGTCCAAAGGGGATTGCACATCGTAAGATGTTCTGGTCAGCTTTCTCCTCTCCCATCTGTTAACGAATTTTTAGAAAATGACAAGAACTGATTTGTTAGTGTGTGCGTCTATCTGTCTCTGTATGTGAAAGTATGTATATGTGTGTGTGTGTGTGTGTGTTTATGTTTCCGTGTGTGTATCTGTGAGCGTATGTCTCTGCGCGTGTGTATGTTTGTGTGTGTTTGTGAGAGTCTGTGTACGTCTGTGTGTGTGAGTGCACGAAAAAGTGTATGTGTCTCTCTGTGTGTATTAGTGTAAATAGACTGAAGCATACCAAAATATCATTTGGTACAATTGCCAAATAATAAACAGTTTATAAATGACTACTATAACAGAGTAGGCATAGAAATGTGCGTGGCGCAAATAAATCAGGTTTACGGCGTAGATTCAAAGAAATAATGAAATTACTAATACCTTTATGTCCCATAACCTGCATTTCAGGACTGCTTCAGTTCTTTCAAAATTCAACTCGTAATAATTTTCAAACGGGATCCACGGCCAGTCATCCGGGGACCAATCCCTGCACGGATTCACCGATTGGATTACATTAAAAAAGTAACATTAATTATGAAATCTAAGTGATCAGGAAGGTTGAAGAAATGACAAATATACAGAGTATAGTGTACCAAATAACATATTCTTCATTTTTGTTCTTTTACATTGTCATCTTTAATTTATATCTTTATAAATGAGTATCAAAATCCGTATAAAAAATTAATAGATAGAATAAAATCTTATATTATCTAAAATATCTCTCATAATTTAATATGTATAAATTATGCTAATTTGATGATGTCATCGGTCAAAATCTAAGATGGCGGACCATATGATAAAGTCGTTAACGAGATAAAAGAGTTAGAAGGGGCGGGCCTCAAAAGTAATCCCCCCCTTCCGTCCTAAATTGACCAAAAAAGCCCGGTCTGAATAATGTTAATAAAAGAAAACGCTTTGAAAGAAATACTAGTAACTGAAAAGCTGACCTGTCTCCCGGTACGGTCATGTACATGTACACTGTACGGTCAGGAACAGGAGACCCATTGGTGACGTAGGCACACGAGTAAATGAATGAGCCCAGGATGGAGTCCGTTATTTTGGAGTTTGGGATGGTGACGAACAGCTCCAGCATATCTGAGTAACGATATGGGAGACAAGACAATCAGAGATGGTAAACTTAAGTACCTTACCCACACTGCTGTGCCACGCTTCGCCACCCGGGTGAGCGAACTGTGGACACAAAGAAAGACACACGTAAACACACACATAAAAACAAACACACACACACACACACACACACACAACAGACTTATAAATACACACACTTTCACACATTCACACACAAAAAAACACACATACGCGTAAAACAAACACACACACAAACACACATAAACACACAAACACACACACTCTCACATATTTCACAAACACACACACACGCGCGCACACACATAAGCACACATACAAACACACATAAAAACAGATGTGCTCGAATGGCTACTAAGTTACTGAACGCTACACATTGACGTTCACAAATGAAAAGAATACTGTAACAGTAGTAAAATGCAGTGAAGCCAAGAAGCGAGAAGAGGTGTCTATAAAATAACAAAGTAACACACATCATTAATATCTATGTATAATGTACTTACTGCCTACTTTGCTGTAGGTTGTGTAGCCGTATGGATAATCCAACTGATCTGCATGTTTACCTCTTCCGTTGATAAAATCGTACCAAATGTCAAGTTTCACGAAATCCTAAAAAGCAAAATAAAGGTGCGTCATGAGGTCAGAACTGGTTATTATAGAAAAGTTCAAAAGTTGTCCAACATCACAGATTTTTCATTCCTGTTCTGTTACCTCGGCTGTGGTGTGGTTAAAAACTGGCTCCGTTTGTGGGAGGAAAGTTTCTTCATTGAAGTATGGTACTTCTTCTGCAGAAACAAGAAAAGGGGCAAAGACAAATCATTCTAGCTAAGACTGGAAAATTGGAATTTATTTTTAGCTAATGGCATGGTTTTCTGAATGTTCGTCGCCGGCAATGAATAGCTCTGCTAATAGCTCACTGTTGCAATTATATTGCATTTGTTTATATCATATCGATGAAGTATTCATTTATTCACACAAGTTTTGTGCACATTATAAGCGTAGTATAAAACTTGTACTCACCATAACGTCTCGTGGTAAAGGTGATATTGAAGTCAGTTCCCTGCTGATCCCCGGCACCACGGCTGTACACAACGTGCATCTGACTCCCCGTACTGGCGGTGGACAGGTGCAGACGGCCTGCGTCAGCTGTTGGGGTAGAATTTTGAGAAAAAATTGCTGTTGGAAGTTTTATTTATAAGCTAGTTCATGGTTTGAAGTACGCATGTGCGGCGTGATTTATTGAGGGTGATCTGTCAAAGCTGAATGCTGTATTTCCAGGGGCCTTCTACTTTGATATATTAACGGCAATTCATAACACTGCGCATGCGCAGCTCAATCCTTGAACTAGTTTATTACATAGTTGGCTTGGGGGGAGGGGGCATCCCACATGTTCGTTAGCCTCCTTGGTTAGACTTACTTCAGCTGGTTGTACTTTCTTGCTTGTAAGCATGGTAGCCAGGATCCGATAAATAGAGCCAAGTGTAATAAAAAAAAACGTACTTTGGAAAAAAATATATATTTCTTGGGCACATATATTCTTTTGACACTAATTTTAAACATATTGGATGAATGTAGTGGAAAAACACCACAATAGGACGAAAACGACGCCTGTAAAACTTACCCATCTGGTCTCCACAGAACGTGTCCGTGACTCTGCTGCCTGAAGAGTCTCCGTCATAAAACGTCAGAACGTCAGAGGTGCAGTTGTCTGAGCCTCGCCGGAATCCGGAGGTGTCGAAATTGATCTGAAACAAACAATGGTGTTGACATGCATGGGGTTAATGTTATAGCTACTAGTAGATAAGAGCGTTCGTCAGGACGAAAAGGACTGTGATGATGAGTTAAGTGCCATGAATATTCTGTAATATTGTCATTACTTTAATGTTGTTATCATCTTATAAGGTTTTGGCGACAGTAACTTGGCTCAACTATCTGTACCTTCCTCTGTATGATTTATCTGTTTTGCATATTTTGTTGCTACCAACGAGTGTTGAAATATTATGTCATTTCGACACAATGTTTTGATACAGTATTAAAAAGCCTTTGCCAGAAATCCAGAAAGTAACAGTTATATTACTGTTCATGTCATCCAAAAACGAACAAAAACAGCAAAAGAAGGAGTTTACCTGTATGATACTGCCTGCATCAGCATTGATGTCCCACTCACAATGGTATGACGTCACATCCGTTACGCTCCATATTTGGCCTCGTTTTCCGGTCAGATAATGTGTACATCCGGAATATGCTAAGGTGTATAATGTTATATCAGTAATGATATTGTATTGATATATAAACCGTGGCAAGGCACTACTTAACGACATGGTAGATATAGATTAGGGCATTTGAATTAAAAAAAACAACAACTTTGCATTTACACGGTGTTATTGGACCGGTCCAGAAAACCGGACCTGAAAAATTAGGCGAACCAGATGTTGGACCGATTAGATCATTTACAGATTATTTTATCGTAAGTAAGTTTATCGTTTTGGCGCTTGCATGTGGAAGAAAATAACTAGAGTGAAATAAAGTAGAATTTATAGTAATTTCTACCAAGTTTTACAGTCAATCGGACAGGTGCAGGTAGCGTTGTAGGATTTTAAAACGCAAGTGTAAGTCTAATATTCCACCAAACAGATTTCTTTGTAGTGAAATGGACCATTGGTATGTCAAGTCATACTGAATCAGGTCCAGGTTCAGGTCCGGACCTGGACCTGATCCTTTGGACCTGAACCGGAACTGAATTTTGTGTACCGTTACCCACCCCGAGTACAAACTATGAGAATCTTCGCCGTTTCCTGCTCATGAGTACTCACCCGTTTGTGCCAGACAGACCAGGAGAATCGCGACGACACGGAAGTTTACGGACATCTTCAGAACAGCCGAAACTCGTACAGAGTACAGGAGCGGCATCTTCACCTGTAGTCAGATGTGCAGTGGTCAGGCGTTTGTTCGTTCGTTGGTTGGCTTATCTGCACAAAAATATACTTGTAAATGATAATAATACAGTAAGCAATGGGTAAAAAACAAGTGCAGGAGGTACATTATAGGGGAACCCCCTGTACGTACACCGGCCGAGAGATAGTGTTACAATGTTTGTTTGAAGCGACCTGAACACAAAAGCCAGCCCTACTCTGTATGTGTGCAACCCATATCGGGTTACCCTACCTGAGCCAGTACTCCTTTGGTATGCAAATGTACCTTCTATAGGGAAGAAAAGGGAAGTATATTGAGTCGTCGGCGTAGTTTGCAATTGGTTTTTATGTGTGATTTAAGATGATATATATATTTCTTCAAAGACGAGATATTTCTTCTATATAGGGAAAACTTGAGTTGTAAAAACCTAACGATTAACCTTCTAGAAAAAAAAATCAGTGAAGTCCTCTCTCCACATTCATATGTGCAAAACAACACACACTCCCAAATAAACACGCACACACACAATCACACAAAGACGGTCACACGCACAAAGGTACACTCACACTCACAAAATTACAGTCATACACAGTCACATACATACATACATGCGTACATGTGTATTAATGAAAAGTTACACAGGCTATGGATATTTTCCTTTACACAACCAGTAATGTCTCTCACCTGCTTACTGGTTGTGCAAAAAGAAAACTACAACATCTAATGTTCTACAAACCTGATGAAATTTTTTTCGGATATCCAGATATTTTTTTACTGTCAGTCTGTCAATATAGTATATGACTCTGCGCTAAGGCACTAGACGACAAATGAGACTACAATACTCATAAATAGAATATAAACAGTACACATAAACTTAACGTTACAACTTAGCAAATGTTAATGTCCAGAGTACAATGTAAGGGGCTTGTTTTCCGCGTATGCCGTCGGTGTCTCAAGGGATATTGGGATACATTCAGCTATTCTGAAGTTTAACGCAAGAACCCTTTCGCCTCACTGCTTGAACCAAAACCGTGTACGCTATCATCAATACCACATGTAAGTCTTACAGATTCTTACATTTTTACCAAGAAAGCAATGTGCTTTGCACGAAAAAAAAAAGAAAGATAAAACTCCCCATGTAGCTAGAATAGGGCCTTAAACAACGCATAATATAACACAAGAAACATTGTTACAGCGAACACAGATAGACCAAAACCATGTTACCCACCTGTTCCTCGTGCGGCTCCAACAGGAAGTAGCGAAGTCTGGCTTGAGGTACTTCCGTTTCTTTACGGTCTGTGATTTACAGTTGCATGCGGTGCTGTAACAACTAATCTGACCAGGGGTACATTTCTCCCTTCAGAGGTAAACAGTGCTGTGTGTGATGTCCAAGGCGATGTCCAGATCTATATCTCTAACGCGTTTACAGGCGAGACACTCCGAGGCGAACTGAGACCCCGTGCCCATAAAGGCAGGGTTTTCCCGACACACTATATATAGTTCTTAGTGCTTACAACAATAGTATGTAACCGGATCGCATGGATCCAAATGTATAACAAAGATCTTCTTTCATAATCAAGTGTGACACCTTCTTGTGAATACACATCTTTGCCACACAGTAATTTCCCAACCCGACTACATCACATACGGATGACTCCAAATTCTTTTCAAGACTAGATCATTTCATGCATGAGCCATGCACCACGCGAAAGTACCCTGATGCATCAATGGTAACATAAACGTTTCCATGGTAAGACAAGCGTCTCCGTGGTAACACACAGATGTCTTCATGGTAACACAGACTTCTCCATGGCAACATAGATGTCTCCATGGTTACAGAGAAGCTTTCGTGACGAAAACAGCACCATTAAGTGCCAGGGTGGTCGATAGGGGAATCCCTAGACCGTGCTCTCGTGACGTCACTGGCTATGTATGCATTATGCTTTGTATGGGGTAATCCAATACGCCGCCTTCTATGTCAGTGTGAGCGCCATAGGTGTGTGTGTGTGTGTGAGGGAGGGGTGTGATAGTGTTCCCTGATATGTCCACGTGAGAGTTTACTTGGGGTTTTTCGTGATGCCATCTATAGCTATTAGTACGTTGTAGGGCACAGGGGCCCAAACCGTTCAACTATACATAGTTGGTCCACAAATGAACAAAAACTAATTATAAGTAGTTTCCAAGACATACATAAAAGAATTTTTTCAAGTGAAGAAAAAAGCATGGGAGTATTTGCTATCGCTAGCTCATGCAGAGTTTCAGCTCATTTGGCCTGAAAATGGAGAAGAAGAAGGATAAAAGGGAGAAGAAATTAAGTTATTTTAATCCATGTATGGATTGAAACATAATAAATTTACAAACTTTGAGCTCAAATACAACAAAATGTATCTAATGGAGGTACGAGGTCTTCAAAGGCTTGTTTTTATTGAATTGTAACAGTACGATACAAAGGAGAGCCCAGGCATAATAACCAACCATTAAACTCTGCCTTGTGTCGTCAGAAGTCGTGTGATACAAAAACTAAGAAGTATGCATCTTGAAATACTCCATACTGTGTAAACTGTAAGAATCCTTGCTGTTTGCATGGATACATGTAAGAGGCACCATGGAAGACCCTCCTCAGAAGTAGGCGTTGAGTCTTGCTGCTGCCTCCTGGATGACTGAGGCGTGGCTGGCAAACAGCTTCACATGTCGGGACACTTCCTGCCACCTGCTGCCAGCCTGCAGGTGAGATGTACAGGTGAGACAAGGCAGGTGAGAAATATACAGGTGGAGAATGACAGGTAAGAAATACAGGTGTTACTAGGCAGGTGAAATATACAGGTGAGACAAGGCAGGTGAGAAATACAGTTGTTACAAGACAGGTGAGAAATACAGGTAAGACAAGGCAGGTGAGAGATACGGGTGAGACAAGGCAGGTGATAAATACAGGTGAAAAAAGGCAGGTGAGAAATACAGGTGAAAAAAGGCAGGTGAGAAATACAGGTGAAACAGTGCAGGTGAGAAATACAGGTGTTACAAGGCAGGTGAGAAATACAGGTGAAACAAGTCAGGTGAGAAATACAGGTGAAACAAGGCAGGTCAGAGATACAGGTGAAACAAGGCAGGTGAGAAATACAGGTGAAACAGTGCAGGTGAGAAATACAGGTGAAACAGTGCAGGTGAGAAATACAGGTGAAACAAGGCAGGTGTCTAAGAAGTCAGTAACAAGAGTCTGTTGTCCCTATTTGATACCATCAGACCACTTATATAAGTTATCTTTTTCTTTTTTCATGTACAATGCAATGTAGATCTCAAAACAGGGTGCCAATATTTAAGGGGTACAAGTTGGATAGAAAAAAAAATGTGAACTTACCGTGACCATCTCCTCCTCCAGGAAACTTTCTCCGCTCTCGTAGTGGAAGTGCCACGCCTCCGTCTCGACCCAGGCACTGTCCGTGTTCCGGGGGTCGTCCACGTAACCCCGGTAGATCATGGCGGCCGAGAAGGTCTCGATGGAGTCATCCCGCTCAGACGAAGGGCAGTCTCTCTCATCCGCTGTGTAGGCTTCAAACAACTGTAAAACAACATTAATACAGTGCTCCACCTTGTCGGCCAGTCTCTCTCAACCGGAGTCCTCCTTAATGGTTCTCCAGGTCATAACTTCGCTACAAACTCATATTTACAGCACCTTCCATCTGCTCCTCATAGCTTATGTAGCCTATGTGGCCTATTCTGTACATATGTGTAATTTAGATTTGTTTGTTTGTCGTATCTTTGTGGGTCAGCCGTCATCAGCTTACATAGCCTGCCTAGGCTGACCCAGAGTAATGATTTGTTGTCATTTTCAATAAATAAAAATATGTTGAAAAAAAAAAATTAATACATGAAAGTTCAATAATGTTCCCCCCAGGGACTTCTAGAAGGGGAAAGCCATTTTTTTGTCTCTTAGAAGCAATTCTGTAGTACAAAAACACACATTTGCACTATTAGGATTTATTTATGTAGAGGCTCGAAGAAAAACTGTGGATTTCCTAATAAAACCACTGCAAATATTTCCAGACTGATACAATTGCATGAGCACATTTTCTTCTTGGAAGTACTTTGCTTTTTACATTTTTATATAAAAAAGACTCATATACTCATATAAAATACTCATATTACCTATAATAAGATAAGTAAGACATAAAGCTAAAAGATCTACATCAATTCTGTACAATTTTCTTTTGTACAACAGCTCAATCAATCAATGATTATGTTTGTCAGTCAAATCTCTTCAATAGCTGGTGTGTTATGCCGAAGGGCCGTTATACCGGCTATATACTATTAGATACAGATAGATACAGATAATATCTAGACAATGTAATAAGAACAAAAGAATTAAATTATTGTGGCCTACAATGTATAACATTACATTGCAGGAAACTGTAAGTGTGAGTTAATGTGACCTTGAGCCTCACCTGTTTGACCTTGCTCTCGTCCATGTGCCTGTCCACCACTGCCGGCTGTTTCCCAAGAGCCTTTGTGCAGAAGGCTCGATGCAGCACGCTGTACTTACTCTCCAACCCTGCTGTCATAGCCTAGACACATCAATCAATCAATCAATCAATGAAGTTATCATAGCCTGGACAAATCAATCAATCAATCAATCAACTATAATCAATATTAACCAATGATCAATCGATCCACTACCACAGTTTTAGTGCAGCACACCGTATACTGCCAAATCCTGCATGCTGTTACACTGAGTTCCAGTCTGGGTGCATTAATCAATGAATTCATCGATCAAATCAATTACGGACCTTTCGCCAAGTGCATTTGTCAGATTTTCAGTTTTGAGGTATGACCACTCACCCCAGGTATGGCCCACTCACCCCAGGTATGGCCCACTCACCCCAGGTATGGCCCACTCACCCCAGGTATGGCCCACTCCTCGAAGTCTGGCTCCTTGTAGGACAGGAACTCCAGAACTCTCTTCCCCTCCACCAGCAGGTACTCCTCCTGCTCATCTCCAGTAGCTGGGTCCACCGCGTGCTTCCATCTGGTGGGAGGAAATGTGACGTACCATTGTTATATACAGTAGAAGCCAGTTAATTGCACAACAGATTAACACTTCTGTTAACTGCATGGAATCCCAAATCCCAAACGAGTGCGGTCCAGGTTGATAACTTCACGCATAATTGCACCAGCTGGATAATTGCACAAAATTCACTGGCAAATAGGCCGTGCAATTAAGTGGCTTCTACTGTACTTCAACATCAGAGTTTAATCATTGAAGTCATTGAAGCCAAGCAAATTCACTGCAGCTGGAATTACTGCAAAGTATGACTCTGGTTTGTGAGCCTGGTTTCCCAAGCAGGCTCATTACATCAAATTCTATTCTTCCTGTTTAGAGGAAGCAGAAGTATTTTATCTTTATGTGCCAGCAAACTACATTTGCAAGTAAAAGTCTGTTGTTTCTAAATGTTATAAGTGTGTCAAAGAGACAGTGAGTATTTTTCATTGAAGCCAAGCAAATTCACTGCAGCTGCGGTTACTGCAAAGTGTGACTCTGGTTTGTGAGCCTGGTTTCCCTAGCAGGCTCATTACTAAATTCTATTTTTCCTGTTTACGGGCATAGCAGAAGGATTCCATCTTTATGTGCCAGCAAACTACATTTGCAAGTAAAAGTCTGTTGTTTCTAAATCTTATAAGTGTGTCAAAGAGACAGTAAGTATTTGATACTCTAGTCTACAGTGTCTCAGCCCTGCCCTGTACCCATGTTAACAATAATGTTTATTGCAAATTCATGCCCGAGGGCTAATTGCAGTAAAGATTTAAAGAGGTATACATGATTGTATTAACAGTATGGCACAGTCAGTAAGAGAATGAAGCTAAACTCGGCACAAAAAGTTTGGAATACAACGTATCAACTTTGGCTGACCATATTTCCGTTCTTTCTGCATCAATTTTAATGTGTTATATATCAAAAGAAAGCGTGTGTGATTTCCTTTCATATGGTATCAAACTCCTTATAATTATGATTATAAATTTGTGAAATGAGCAACGGAAATATGATCAGCCAAAGTTAATATTCCAAACTTTTTGTGCTAAGTTTAGATAGTTTACACTAGCCATATTTCTGGGGTGCCTAAAGTGGAACCTTCCTCATTAACCACTGGACTACATATGCCTATCACGTGCACTCCCAATGATATTATGCATGGAGTCACCTTGTGCAGATAGCCAGTATGCTGTGGTTGGGGCCCATCTAAACAGGTTACACCTACCTTGTGCAGATGGCCAGTATGCTGTGGTTGGGGCCCCATCTAAACAGGTTACACCTACCTTGTGCAGATGGCCAGCATGCTGTGGTTGGGGCCCCATCTAAAGAGCGCCCCCTTGCCTCTCAGCCCGGTCCTGCCCATCGGGTTCCTGAAAAGGGAACAGCAGGCAGATCAACTTCATAAACATGGACAACAGCGAGCAGTTTTACTGGACTCAGCAGAGCACTTTGAACAAATGCTTGTAGCCTGTTACAGATCGACTGCTAAAAGTATTGTGAGAACTGGTAGTCAACAGATTACAGATTTATACCAAAATTCGTGAGGTTTTGTGTTAAATCTTGAGATGTTTTAGAAAAGTTCAAAGTTGCTTTGGTCCGGAATCCAAAATGATACCGCGTATATTGAATGTCAGAGCAAGAAGCGACTGTATATAGTATAAAATTATAATGAACACTAGAGCAAACTACTTTCTGGATGGTACCAGGCAAACTTACTGTGGTACATCCTCTGCCATGATGTTGTATCTGATGCTGACTCCTTTGTCCTTGTCTTCGATCCACGACCTTCGATCGACCTCCATGACCTCCTCCAGCTGTTCCCTCTCGCCCCCCTCCCCCTCGTGCCAGATCTGCATCTTGTACCCAACAACATCGTTCCACACGGGGGGTGGCTGCTGAGTGCTGAAAAATATTAATCTAATAAGTATTTATTTATCTATTCGCTGGAAAATGTAGTTAGAGTAATATCATGTTATCAAGATTAAAGTGACGAATGGGTGGGCAGCTTGGTAGTAGTAGTATCCACTGTCGTCGTCGTATCGTCGTCGTCGTATCCAGTGTCCTTAAGGAAAGGCACTTAACAAAAAATTGACTTGCCTTGCTCTACCCAAGTGTAAAAATGCGTAATGAATTGTTCTTCAAATGATGTCCAACTGCCGAGGAGACGGCAATGATTGACATGTTGGGGTCAGGGGTCGACACCACTATTTGATCAATAGACTGAAAGGAAGAGGATGTATACTGGACGATGAAGTGGCCAGGGACAGGAACTGTAGGGTGTCTTCGGACAAGGTCTCGAATCGTCCTGGGGAGAAAAATTTGGGAGGTAAAAGGCAGTAGGAGAGGAGGAATGGGCCTCTGACATTAGGGAAAAAAGGGAAGATACACACAGGAGATACCTCTGTGAAAATTCAAGCGTCCGAAACTGCCCGGACGGCGTCTACAAGCGTCCAATGGCGTCCGAGCGCGTTTCAGACGTTCTGGACGCGTTCATTGCCGTCCGAAACGGCCGCGGACACATCGTGAGCGTCCGTGCCGTTCTGTCAGTTTTTATGGTGAACGCCCGAACGGCTGAAAGACCTTCCATTGCCGTCGGAGACGGCCACTGATGGGGCTATAAAATACTTAGTCACCCGACGCCGGCAGACGGCTGCGTCTTTTCTTATGATCCCCACGGGAAACATGACGTTTTAACTTCTGCACATGCGCTAATTTCAGCGGGTGAATTCGAATTTCAGACCGTTGAACACTCCGGCGGTTGCAGGACTTATGTTCAGAAGGTGACTATTTCTGTGGATTTCATGTCCGTTTGTTAAATTTTGCGCACTTTTGGACCAAGGACTTCACGTCTAGACGTAGCAGCTGATGTTTGTACGACATTGTGCTGAGGTTGGGTTTACGGCGATGACTGTATCCGTTATTTATACTAAAAAGAATGTACACAAATTATTTGTCGTGCGCCGACAAGGGGGAAAAATTATACTACTTACTCGAAGCAGCAAACCTTGGACAGCAGAAATCACAGATGTGACAGACGTCAAAAGAAGCAGCGGTTCTTCCGTTAGCTGATTGTCGATACTTTGCAGGCGCCGGTAAGTGAATACTTCGCATTTTATTCTAATTTTTTGTACATTCATCTGTTGCAAAGTTTACCGACGACTTGTTGTTACGGGTGCCCTCCCCACATACGCGAAGAAATGATAAAATTTAGGATCTTGTTTTGATGCCACAAAATAAAAAGAATTATGAACACGTTGTAGAATACTTGTAAAAAATATCTGTTGTTTCTATTAAGAATGATAATGCTGTTAAAATGTAGATTTAGACAACAGATAATGAGATAGCACCTACCGATTTTGCCGGTGCCAATCAAAATCTTAGTCGGCTCTTCCAACTACTTGGGGTTAGGAACTTATGAAACGGAAGACTTTATTTCGCTACCTCGAAATAAAAAAAATGACTTATGATCTTTGTAGAAAATTTAACGTTATTTCACATTTATATATCCAGTCTTTAGCAAATACTGGTGCAATTGAAATTTACGATAGAAAATTTCAAACGTCCTGTATTTACCCTTGATGTTATGTGGGCTCGTCCATTCTGATGTAACGTGTCGGCACGGCGGCACAAAAAGCCGCGGACACGATTGAAGGCCGGATTGAATTTCGTACATGTAGCAAAGTTGATTAAACGCCGCGGAGTACGTGTAAACAATTTACGAAGAAATTTGTTCAAGTTGTGTTTGATTTTAGCTAAACCTGACGGCCCGGTGGTGGGTGGTCTTCTACAATTCACTGCCTGGCTGAATATTTGTTTGTTTGGTATGTGGCAAAGTTGTCCCAACAGGCCATAAAATTATAGCCGTGACCGGACGGCGTCAGAAACGGCGTCCGGGCAGCCGTCTACGCACGTTCCAAATTAAATGCACCGGCCCGTTATGAGTTTCTACCGTACTGCCTGACTAACTAAAACTGTGTCTTGAAGAAAAAATATTTTACTAGGAGTTTGGCCCAGATATTAACCTTTAATAATATAGCGATGACAGCCTCTTGGCCTTTCATTCTATTTTCTGTCGAATTTTACGATCTGTACCCCCCGTGGGAAGGCGTGGTGGAGGCTACCGCCCGTACCAGCGGCCTGGATTACGCCGTTTATGCCCGTCGCAACCGGCGTCCGATCCGTCCCAGCAGCCTGGATTACGTCATTTACGTCCGTCGCAATCGGCGTCTGGTCCGTCCGCAGAGACGTCTGTTCCCAGCGGGGGGCCCGCCCGACGGAGCGCGGGAGCGTCCGGCTGCCCGCTTTCAGACGCCGTCTCGGACGTCCCGAACGTCCGACCGGACGCGTCTTAAGTGCCAATCTAGACGCGTCCAAGCGTTTGTTATGCCGTTCGGACCGTCTTGGACGTTTCGTCGGGCGTTCAAAAGCCCGTCCCATGCCGTCCGCCGCCGTAACCGTCCAAAGCGTCCCAATAATTTAAGACGCCTTGGACGGTTGTCGCAAACGGCGTTTCGCCGTCTGAGACGCTTGAATTTTCACAGAGGTATCTCCTCTTTTGCTGGGTGTTTTCCCTAGTAAGTTTTGACTAATATTAAACTCAGAGAGAGCTTTGTGGGAGAATTGTCAACCAACCTTGGATCGACCTCGTCAGCGAACTGGCGGAACCACTCGGAGAAGTACTCCATGGGAGCGGTGTAGCGGGGAGGGTCGTACTCCACGAACAGGACCTTCCAGGGAACGTACTTGTCGAACACGGGGAAACGTTTCTTCTTGGTGCCGAAGTAGGGAGACTGTCGGGCTGCGATGTGGAGGATCGCTCCGGTCTGTGTGGTGGAGACACCTTCAACTTCTCTACTCTCTGTAAGTGTAACATACAATAAAGATTATTTATACACATTTAAAGCAGGAAGACTGGTGACATGTTCAGGTACAAAACTTTGTCAGTCAGACTGAAGTACAGAGACTGTCTGGCTGCTGCAGTCTGCATGGTGGAGACATACTCTGTAACACACACACTTTACTCATCAGGAAAGCTGAATTATTGGCAAATGCAAATATGTTAGAGTTGAGATTTTTTCCACATGAGGCCACACTGACTTAAATCTATGGATGACATCTGCTTGCAGATTGATTTTTGCCTGTTCTGTCATAGCAACAGCTGGTGGTGCCACAATGTCAGTAGTGACATGATTGAGGAATCTGCCTGTCTGGTCAAACAGCTCCACACAGCTGTTTCCACTGTCTCCCACAATGTCTCCTGCTCTGTGTGGATGCCATGGGGAGCTACAGCTGACCTTCACCACTTCCCTTACCTCCGAACTTGAACGGGAACTGTCCATCCCCAATATATTGTACACATTTGTAAATTGTACGTCATAGTCTGACACGAAAACGTTCCCTTCTCCATCTACAGTCATCTGGTAACTTCATACCATATTGCTGACCCGCTGTGAGTGTCCCATCTGACTTGAACACCAACATTAACACTTCACCATCATAGTTATGCAAGGCTTTAACTTCGTGTAATATTGATGTATAGTACATGTGATTCTTGCAATTATACTGCGGTCAAATGCAAACGTTTCTATGGCAACTGTAACCATGGTGACCCACTTTTCTTCATGAGCAGCTGGTGTTTGATAAGTCTCCAGGATGAGCAAGCTCCCATGCATCGCCTTTCAACCTTACATAGCAACAGTTCCCATAGCTGTTGTAACCATGGTGACCAACCTTTCGGGGTGTTTGAGAAGTCTCCAGGGTGAGCAAGCTGCCCTGCATCATCTTTCAACCTTACATAGCAACAGTTCCCATGGCAACAGTTACCATGGTGACCCACCTTTTGTCAGGAGCAGGTGTTTGATGGTCTCCAGGGTCAGCATGCTCTCCTGCATCATCTTCCATCCTTACATAGCAACAGTTTCCATAGCAAGTTTCCATGGCAACAGTTCCCATGGCAACAGTAACCATGGTGACCCACCTTTCGTCAGGAGCAGGTGTTTAATGGTCTCCAGGGTGAGCATGCTCTCCTGCATCATCTTTCAACCTTACATAGCAATAGTTTCCATAGCAACAGTTTCCATGGCAACAGTAACCATGGTGACCCACCTTTCGTCAGCAGCAGGTGTTTGATGGTCTCCAGAGTCAGCATGCTCTCCTGCATCATCCTTCGACCTTACATAGCAACAGTTTCCATAGCAACAGTTCCCATGGCAACAGTAACCATGGTGACCCACCTTTTGTCAGGAGCAGGTGTTTGATGGTCTCCAGAGTCAGCATGCTCTCCTGCATCATTTTCTCCACCTTGACGACGCGATCGTGGAGCCGGTCGTGCCTCCTCCTCACCCGGACGTCCAGGCGGGACAGGTCATCGCTCACCTGCTCATAGCTGGGGGAAAAAAAGGAGATCTTTAAAGGGCAATCTTGATATTGAGGATGACATTCTCTCCAAAGTAATGAGTTACCAATACATCCTTCTAATCAACTTGGCATTGATAACCAGCTGTACTCACATGATATATTTCTGGAAATAGAGAATTATAGTGGATGAGAGTGCTCAAGAGGCCAACTTTCAGTTATGACATTGCTTAAAACAAGCTCACAACCAGTCCAGTTCCTGATGGTTTGCAACATAAAGTACATACAGGAATGATTTGGACGCCCAAACAAAAAAATTCCACTTGAATGCAACTGACACTTACTTCAGTCTGCCTCGCTTGATTTTCTTGTCATGTCACACACAGTCAACCTTTCCCCTATTACTTCCAGAATCTGAAACTTAATAATGCCCCAACACAAATCCTAACCACAACCCAAACTCACACTTCAGTTTGTGTCATCAGTTTGCTCTCCTGAGCTGCACTGGACTTCCCTAAACTAAACCCTCTCCCAACTGTAGGCACTCTCCTTGAACTCTTACCCTCGGAGCCCCTACCCTTAAACCAATACTTTCACATCATTCGATCTGTGACATCTTTTTATCCTCTTGAGCTGCCTGTTTCCTCTGGCTGTAGTTGAAGCTGTGAGCGTAGGACTTCCAGAAACTGAACCCTCTCCCAAACGTATAACTCTAACATTCTCATTAACCCTTACCCCTAACCAATACTCACACTTCAGTCTGTGACAGTCTGCTCTCCTGAGCTACCTGTTTCCTGAGTGACTTGAGTTGAAGCTGTGAGCGCAGCTGAACACTGTCTGTAACTCTCTCGTTCTCCCTAACCCTTACGCCTAACTGAAACTCACACATCATTCTGTGTCATTTGTTTATCCTCCTGGGCTGCCTGTTTCCTTTGGCTAGAGTTGAAGCTGTGAGCACAGGACTTCCAGAAGCTGAACCTGTCTTCATCAAGTTCCTCTCCATCTGGAACATCCAGCCCCCCATCCACCATGTCCTGGCTGGAGTAGGTCTTCTCTCCATACGCCACTTTGATCTGAGGGGATAGTACAGTTTATTGTTTTTTCTCAGTGTTTCTTCTTCCTCTTATCCAAACAAAAGCAAACTAGCAAACAAACAAACACACAAACACTCACCATAGTGGAAACTTGGCATTTCCCGCACCAGCACATGTAGCGATCCAGCTTGTAGACAAAGTGGAACACGACCAGGGATGGCAGCAAGCTTTCCTTCACCACTCACTCACTCACTCAATCACTCAACAAACACACAAAACCTCTCCTTAGTAACAATGTGGCACTTCCAGCACCAGCGAATGCAGCGGTCGAGCAGGAAGACATAATGGAACACAACCTGCGCGGCGGAGGCAAGCTTCATTCCTTCTCCACTCACTCACTCATTCCCTCTCTCAGTCAACAAGCAAACAAAAACCAACCTTAGCACAATCATGTAGCGGCCCAGCATGTAGACGTAGTGGAACAAGACCAGTGGTGAAGGCAGGCTTCATTCTTTTAACACACACTTCACTCACTCATTCCCTCAATCACCCATCAAAGAAAGAAAGAAACCTCCACCTTAGTGACAACCCTGCACTTCCAACACCAGCACAAGTAGCGACCCAGCATGTAGATGTAGTGAAAGACAACCAGTGGTGGCGGCAAGCTTCATTCTTTCAACACTCACTCACTCACTCACTCACTCACTCACTCACTCACTCACTCACTCACTCACTCATTCATTCCCTCAATCACCATCAAAGAAAGAAACAAAAATTCACCTTAGTGACAATTCTGCACTTCCAGCACCAGCACAAGTAGCGGCCCAGGATGTAGACGTAGTGAAAGACGACCAGGGGCGGCAGCAAGCTTTATTCCTTCACCACTCACTCACTCATTCCCGCACTCACTCAATCACTAAACAAACACACAAAGCCCCACCTTAGTGACTACCCTGCACTTCCAGCACCAGCACAAGTAGCGGCCCAGCATGTAGATGTAGTGGAACACAAACTGCGCGGCGGAGGCAGGCTTCATTCCTTCTCCATTCACTCACTCATTCACTCATTCCCTCTCTCACTCAACAAACAAACAAAAACCTTAGCACAAATTGTAGCGGCCGAGCATGTAGACAAAGTGGAACACGACCAGTGGTGAAGGCAGGCTTCATTCCTTCACCTCTCACTCACTCATTCCCTCCCTCCCTCAACAAACAAAAACCAGCCTTAGTGACAATGCGGCACTTTCAGTACCAGCATAAGTAGCGGCCCAGAATGTAGATAAAGTGGAACACGACCAGGGGCGGCAGCAAGCTTTATTCCTTCACCTCTCACTCACTGATTCCCTCCCTCCCTCACTCAACAAACAAACACACAAAGCCCCACCTTAGTGACAATTCTGCACTTCCAGCACCAGCACAAGTAGCGGCCCAGCATGTAGATGTAGTGGAAGATGACCAGTGGAGGAGGCAGGCTGTCCCGCCGGTCCAGGTCGATGATGAGCTTGTAGCGCTGGTACATCCAGATTTCTCGCGACTCCCCGCGTACTCTCTGGTATGTGTCACTGCAAGTACAGATACAAGCAAGGAAAATTGATCCATTGAATGCAGGCTTAAGCAACATGTTGTCCTGTTACTGAATTTCTGAATGCCAGCATCTGAGAACCTAGCGATTAAATTGGTATGGCCTAAAGAACAATCAGATTCTATCAATCAAAAAAAATCAATGTCAATTGTGTCTGATTCATATATAGTCGAATAAAACACGGTGTATTCCGTATCACCCGATCGCGAGGTACCAGATCGACTCGCGAGAGGGCTGGGACAGTCAGAGGGTGATGTGGAATACACCGTGTTGTACTTTATCTAAATATGTCATACCCACCTGAGAAAACCCAATCCCAATGTTTTGATGCAAAATGCGCCAGAAGTTGAAAAAATTTGGTGCCTTCGAACAAAAAAAGTGTTACAACAGCAATGTTCCAACGTCCGAATCAGGTATTCGAATTGTCAACTGTGCCGCACTCGGTCCGTTTGAAATGGGTTGATTTACTCGAAGGGAGCCTGTGTGATACAACTTAAAACCCTAATGTGATACGAAAAGTATCGAACGTTTTCGCATCACAGGTACGACATAAAAATTTGTACAATCATGCCCCTCCCAAATGTACTTTGCTTACACAAGTCATGTAGCTTACTAGACATTTGCTTGTAACCGAAATAAAAAAAAAGTGCAATCCTCTTTAAAGACTAGATTTTGAACATTTCGGTCACAACATCTTATTTCCTTGTTTCTAGGACAACAAAAGGATGACGGGGACTCACTTGAACATAGCGAAGAGCACGGTGAGGAGGCCGAACCTCACACAGATGAGGTAGAAGTTGAGAGACATGTAGAGGAACCAGTGTCCCTCGCATGCATCCGAGGTTTCCACGGGGCAGGTCGGCATGGTAACGTTGGGGGCGTACCAACTGGGAGGTTGGTCCGGGGGTGGCACTACAACCAGGCCCTCACAGTTACCTGGAGAAACATTTGACACAATCATTCATTAATGGTTCTTTTTTCTTTGCCAGCCAACACCTGTGCAAAAGTTAGGTGTGGCGGGTCGTTCGGTGTAATATAACCAGCTGCTGCCGCGCCACATGCCTGCAAAGCTGGTGTGTTACGCCAAACAGCAGTTATACCAGCTATATAGATACAGATACAGAAGCTGGTGTGTTACGCCGAATGGCGGTTATACCGGCTATATAGATACAGATACAGAAGCTGGTGTGTTACGCCGAAGGGCGGTTATACCGTCTATATAGATACAGATACAGAAGACGGTGTGTTACACCGAACGGCGGTTATACCAGCTATATAGATACAGATACAGAAGCTGGTGTTACGCCGAAGGGCGGTTATACCGTCTATATAGATACAGATACAGAAGCTGGTGTGTTACGCCGAACAGCGGTTATACCAGCTATATATAGATACAGATACAGAAGCTGGTGTGTTACGCCGAACAGCGGTTATACCAGCTATATATAGATACAGATACACCTTGTCTGTATTGTATTGCTGTACGCACGTAAACCAGTGCTGGTCTCACACGTGAGGAAAATTCACATATTGTCTAACAGCACTTGGAACAGAAAGATGAAGAAGACAGTATGATAGTCACGGCCAACAATTCTAGTGAGTCTTGTTTTCACTGAAGAACAGTTCATTTCGGAAAATAATTTCATCAGGTTGGTAGATGATAAGACATTTTTGGGTTTTCTTTTACACAACCAGTTTTTCTGACCAGCTGATGTTTCGATGTCTGTCAGACATCTTCCTCAGAGCTAATTGGAATTCTGTTTCTCAACACTATATGTAGCCTGGAATGTAGGTGGCGCTTTTGCGGCAAGAACACTATCCCAAACCTCCTGGTAAAAGCACCACCTTAGCATAAAGCGGCGAGAAACAGAACACTCACTCAAATTAGAAGCTCTGAGGAAGATGTCCGAAAGACATCGAAACGTCAGCAGGTGAGAAAAAACTGGTTGTGTAAAAGAAAACTCTTATGTCCAAGAACAGTATATTATAAAAAATTCCCACCTTCCAAGTAGTCGTAGGGGGTAAGCCAGACATGTAGCCAGGGTCTCCCGAAAAGTACACACCAAAATAAGTTTTCACCTTCCAAGTAGCGAACCTACCTAGTGAGTCAAACTGGTACCTTGGGGGATACAGAATACACCTTGCATTTTCTACAACAATGTACAAAGGCTCCAAAGATCTAGTATATACCTTCCAAGTAATCGTATGGGGTTAGCCAGACATGTAGCCAGGGTCTCCAGATCACCATCTCCACTACACTGCTGTCCAGCTGGTGCCAGGGCTGCAGGAGGATCTGAGATACTATGCCATGGATGCACATGAACACCACAAGCAGCTGGAAAAATACTGCCAGGTCTCTCCGGATCTGGAAAAAAAAGGACAAGAAAAAACATAAAAGGGCCAAACCATTTTCGGATAATTCTTTAGCAATGTCTGGGCCATGGTACACAAAGTGTTAGGAATTGAGTACAGTCAGATGCAAGTTTTACTCACACAGACACTGTTGGGTGCGAACACGCACACACAGACACTGTTGGGAGCGAACACATACACACAGACACTGTTGGGAGCGAACACGTACACACAGACACTGTTGGGAGCGAACACGTACACACAGACACTGTTGGGAGCGAACACGTACACACAGACACTGTTGGGAGCGAACACGTACACACAGACACTGTTGGGTGCGAACACGCACACACAAACACTGTTGGGAGCGAACACATACACACAGACACTGTTGGGAGCGAACACGTACACACAGACACTGTTGGGTGCGAACACGTACACACAGACACTGTTGGGTGCGAACACGTACACAGACACTGTTGGGAGCGAACACGTACACACAGACACTGTTGGGAGCGAACACGTACACACAGACACTGTTGGGTGCGAACACGTACACACAGACACTGTTGGGAGTGAACACGTACACACAGACACTGTCCTTACCATCTTCCTGAGCATGACCAGCCTGGGTCCCAGTGAGAGACTGTTCGGAGCGAACACGTACAGCAGCCGCGGGAAGAAGAAAGAACAGCATGATGGCCAGCAGAAGCTTGGCGTCCTTCGGGTGAACCAGCCCCAACTCGCGTCCCCGACAACACCTGAACGAGTGAATTAATGACTGAATGGGGTATAAATGACACACAGTGTGCATCACAGCTAACAGCCGAATTTCTATACCTGCACAGCCCTCCCTCTCCATGCTGTCAGTTATTTTATTTTTGAACAATGAAATACCAAAACAAGTGTGAGGATGCGCGTCAGTGACTATAAGTACTCCACCTTGATAATAAATCAAGCACTGTGTGCATGAACCCTCACGTATGGTACTGGAGAAACTCAATTATTTTGGTAATTTTTAAAACACAAAATATGATTATCATCTACCGTACAGTACACTGTAAAATATCTAATAAATCAAATAGGGAACACATTCAAGCATTGAAAATACAAATTAAATTACGTTGGGGGCATACATTATGATTATTAGCAATATGACAACAAAGCTTTGATGTAACACAGAACAAGATATAAGACAAAGCTTAATATGTAGGTACCTTCACGACGAAGTGTGCCGCCCAGAACAGGAAGATCAGGATGGTCTCTGTGTAGCCCCAGAAGTTGTGCCTACGGAACATCTGCAGAGGAAAATGGTACTTTTTTTTTTATCAACATTCATTTCACGAGGATGAAACAGAAAGTCTGAATTCGAAAATAGAATGTGAAAAAAGGCCATAATAATACATTGGGCTCCTTCTTTATTTTTTTTATTTTAGGTAAATTTAAACCTTCTTTTCAAAGTGTCTGTCGTGATACAGGATCTTACAATGTATCTTCCCTGTATATGGTTCGGATCAGCTCGACGATGGATGTCGTCATCCAGAGACCTAAATGACCATGATTTAATAAGTGCATCTTAAATTTTCCATTCAATGTATCTACTTTCGTTAATGTACGTTAATGATACATATAAAATACAACACGGTGTATTCTGTATCACCCAAGGTCACTAAGGTATCAGCCCGACCGCGGGTCGGGTCGCACAACGGCCAAAGGCCGAAGGGTGATCCAACCCACAGGAGGGCTGGGACAGAGGGTGATGCGGAATACACCGTGTTGTATTTTATTTATGTCATACCCACCTGAGAAAACCCATGTTTTGATGCGAAATGCGCCAGAAGTTGAACAAATTTGGTGCCCTCGAACAAAAAAAGTGTTACAACAGCAATGTTCCAACGTCCGAATCAGGTATTCGAATTGCCAACTGTGCCACAATCAGCCCGCTCGAAATGGTTCGATTTACTTGAAGGATTCTGTCTTAGCCTGTGTGATACGCCTTTTGAACCTGTGCGATACGGAAGTTATGGCCCAGTCTGGAAAACCCGTAACGAACGTTTTTGCGTCACAGGTATGACATTAAGGATGTTAGTACATAGTCTTACTTCAATGTCCCTGTATATGGTCCGGATGAGCTCCACGATGGATGTTGTCATCCACAGGCTGATGGCCACGTCCAGCAGGATGTTTCCACAGCCCGGCAGCAGGCCAGACAGGGACAGCAGGAACAGGAAAATCATGTAACACAGCTGGGGAGATAAACAAAAAAATAATCAACACCCCTCGTGGTGTAAGTTTTATACTGGTAGTAGTCTGGACAGGGACAGCAGGAACAGGAAAATCATGTAACACAGCTGGGGAGGGGGGCACACAGAAACAAAAGCAATCAACATCCCTCGTGGTTAATCTTATTATAATGGCAGCAGTCCGGACAGGGACAGCAGGAACAGAAAGATCATAAAATGCAACTTACAAGAATAAGAGAAAAAAATCAATGAAACAATCCATGAAAAGTTATGATTGTGTTGAATTTTGGCAGTTTCATCTGAAAAAGATTACAAAAGAAACCTGACAGTGAATGAGAAAATTAAGTAATGAGTTTTCGAGCACTTGTTCGATGACAACAGCAGACAGTTCTAACCTGTTTCAATGAGTGCTGAAATTCCCTTAATTTGCTCAAGACTTACCAGCGCCCATGTTCAAAACTTGGACGAGCCAGTTGTTAGAGATGTCGAGATTCCCAGGCAGACATGCAGAGAAATGACTCACAATGGGTTCAAGTAGCGCCTACCGTCCTTGCCAAGGAGCTCTGAGCTTTTGTGGCGACAGCGGTAGCGTACTTGATTTGTAATCTGCTGACCCGGGTTCAATCCCGGGTGGCGGCAATGTAATGTTTCTTTCTGTTCTACTCTCCCCTCTGGTTGTTTCACTACTTACCACATGGAACCCCAGCTAATTAACCTACCACGTGAGCCCAGTACTTGGTGATGGGGGCCGTCCACAGCGCCTTGATTCGGCGGAAGAAGTTCAGCATGCAGGTGTTGAGGGTACAGTTGCAGTGGTACCCCGAGCCTTCCTCCATCTGGCGCTCAACATACGTCTGGGGACAAAATGTACAATTTACCAACATTTCCCAACCATCATGATGATATTAGCATAAAATTTCATCTGTTTACTTGGTAAATGACATATGATTGTGAAAAACCTAAAAGGCTGAAGGAGTCAGCTAAAAATTTGACGTAAGTCCCAATCAAACTTGGTGTTGGTTAAGTTTAGTTTTTTCACAACATCATGATGATAGTTGACAGAAAGCAGTTTACACGTTCAACTTTCCTCACTTCACTCAGGTGAAAATGAGTACCTACATTATATATAGCTCGCCTAGGGCGATCCCTCAGATTCAATGTTACTATCTAAGTATAAAGTATAAAAGGAAAATATAGCAATGGTTCCTGAACAATTTAAGTATGATCCGTACTTCCTAAATTCATCAGAGTGGTGCAGGTAAAATTTGTGTGGTGCAGGTAATTTTCAATGTTACCTGCACCAGAGTACAGGTATGCAGAAAAAAGTATTTTGAGCCCTGAACAAAAAGCAGGGCTCGAAATTCATTTTTGGGATTAGATGCACTGGTGCATTCAGCTTAAAAAATTGGGTGCACCAAAAAATTTTTGAGTGCACCACTTAAATCTAAGTAATCACCAAATAATAAAACTAAGTTACAAGCTATCAAATTCTTAAACAAGTACCATGACTGACATTTTTATTATCTTTCTAACACTTGGATGTCAAGAATATGAATCAGATGTACAATAGTATACTTTGATATCTAATACATAAACCTAAGAAAATTTGGGTGCACAGCTCCAATTTTGGGTTCGATCCCTGAGAAATCAATGAGAAATAGCAGCATACCAGGTTCTGGGAGCGCACACTGTTCAGCATCCCGCTCTGCTGGCTTCTCGGCCGCAGAACTTCCCACCTGCCCTGCTCCTCAGCGTTCAGCCGCAGGAACCGGAAGTCGATGAAGAAGAACATGGGGAAGATCAGGAAAGCACTCAGCAAGATCTGGAACACAGTTAATACAAAGCATATAACTTTGATACAATGTAAGTTTAAGTTAAAGTTGCTAGTCCTGTGGAAGGGAGTTTGCCTTGAAAGCAAGTTTGACCCAGTCACGGCAAACTCACGGCAAATTCCCTTCCATAGCAAACTCCCTTCCTCGGCAAACTCCCTTTCCCGCCTCAAGAGAACCTAGCTAACGTTGAAAATTGCGAAGCAACGACCCCCCCCCCACCATAAAAAAACAGCCCCGTTCGAAGACTGCAACGGAGACTAATCTTACCTTGAGCCAGCCAGGCAGAAAGTTGGCCATGGTCTTCTTCACAGAGATACCTCCCATGTAGGTCCTCTTCACCCACTTTCTGCAGCAAGGGTGCGCAATGAACTTCTTACACTTGCTGTCGTACGCCACCTCTATCGCAGTCTTGACCTTCAAGTCCGGGATCGTCTCGTTTAAGATGTCCGTGGCTTTGTTGGTCGACTCCTTGTACCCCGTGTCTAAGACACCGACTGCCAGGTCTTCATACTCACTGTTGGGGGAGGGATCAAATTTTCACACATATTGTGAATGAGGTTTATAGAGGCCACACCAATTTAATTTATTGGTTTTCAGATACTAAGTAACCAAGGGATTAAATTCCAGGTAGCATAGCGTAACACAGCCCTAGCGCAATGAGAGTGTTCTGACAAAGATGATAAAAGAGAAGTACAAGTACATGTTCATACACTTATCCAGGGCTTACATCTCCTTAATATAATATGTAGTGTTGCATTTTCCACAGTCATACAATGTACAATGTACTTGGTGAGTGATAGATAACTCTTGAAAGTTACTTATAATAAAGAAAGATTATTATTAAACTACATACACGACCAGTGTCTCCATCTCCTTCCGTAGAGTGGTGTCCTCCACAAACTTTGTAAGTGACATGTAGACCCGGCGGATGTAGAGTGCCAGCGGTATCGGGTCCTCTGCCTGCTCCCAGATGATCCGCACCAACCGCTGCTTGTTTACCAGGATCGCCCATAGCAACAGGTCCATCATCACCTGTTAGTAAGAAGAAAGGCATTTAAGATTATCAAAATTTGCCAAGTTTATGGAAATGTGGTAAGCTAAGATATTTCTTTGTTAGTGCATGCTGAGAGGTATGTAGTTGGTTGTCTTGAAATTGTAAAACCAAAAATTCCACTGCATTTATCATGACAAGCCATAAGGGGATTCAAAATAAAAAAATCCAAGGTCTCACGACCCATACCAAATAACAATAGCATCCATCTAGGCCTTCTCAAATTATGCTATTCATCCATGTAGTATATTACATGCAAACATACATGTACATTACCCAGTACTTCTTCTTCTTTCTTTTGAGGCTACTAACTTCAACAAGCCTTATATCAACTGTAAGGTTTGCACCATCGTACACTCACAGGGGCATGCCCCTACTCTTTTTTGTAAAACCTTTTTCGTTAACGTGCATGGAGTGTGGATCGCTCCAAACAAGGGACCTCCGTGAAATGTCCTTTCAGAGGGACAGCCCTAGCCGAAGCAAGGTACTCATTTTCACCTGAGTGAAGTGTCAGGAAAGTGCCTTTCCCAAGGGCACAAGAACGGCGGCACGGCAGGGTTTGAACTTGAGACCTCTCGGTGCTCAGCCAAACACGCTACCACTGCGCCATGCGATCCCACTACAAATGCTACCAAAAACCTTCATGGCAAAGGTATTTAGCATCCATCCACTATCACGAAAGCTCAGGCAGATGTCATTTGTCCACGTCCACCCACTTTAGTTCTCTTCTGGAAGCTGCGGAGACTCGTGAGCGCAGCTCTCTGTATTTTTGTTCAGGAAGCTGATCAGAATAACAATGGCACTTAACTCTTTCTGTGCTGCATTCTTTCTAGAAGTATCAGACCAAACACCTATCATACATAAATTAAAACTGATGACAATTTTTCTTTGTTCACCCACCTTAGTTCTCTTCTGGAAGCTGCTGAGACTCGTGAGCGCAGCTCTCTGTTTTTTTGTTCAGGAAGCTGAATAACAATGGAACTACTCTTTCTGTGCTGCATTCTTTCTAGTAGTATCAGACCAAACACCCATCCTATCATACATAAATTAAAACTGATGACAATTTTTCTTTGTTCACCCAGTCCTTAGTTCTCTTCTGGAAGCTGCTGAGACTCGTGAGCGCAGCTCTCTGTATTTTTGTTCAGGAAGCTGAATAACAATGGCAATACTCTTTCTGTGCTGCATTCTTTCTAGTAGTATCAGACCAAACACCCATCCTATCATACATAAATTCAAACTGATGACAATTTTTCTTTGTTCACCCACCTTAGTTCTCTTCTGGAAGCTGCTAAGCACTGCCCTCTCCATGTTGGGTTGCTCCTTGGTCGGGTCCTCATAACAGAAGAAGTAGACATTGACCTCTGCAATCTGACAGATCACCTTCTTAAGTGTTGTCAGGAAGTTGTCGGGAAGGAGCCCAAAATCCTAGCATCAAGACATTAGACAAACTGAATTTCAAATAAAAAAAGTAACAAATTAAAAGTGCAATCAAACCAACAATCCCCAGTTTTGGGAACTATATTATATATAAGTTACAGTGAAATAACAGTCTGATCAAATGAAAAACAGTCAGATCAAACATGCTACAATACATGTAGTTTTAAATTAATACATGTTTACGAATTTTCAAGACCAATTACAGTTACATGTACATTTGTACTATAAACAGTGGAGACTCTTTCTAATCTTTTTTTGACCAAGACATAACACATCAATTTTCTCATTTATAACAACTGACGTCACCACCAAAAGATTTGAATATTTAGGACAGGTAGCAGACTCTGAAGTAAACATAGGTGAGAAGTACTACCTAAATGTACTATCTAGGCTATGAAAGATGATATAATAAAAAAGTAACATCAATTTGACAGATCTACAATGTAGGTGACAGGCTGAATAAAAACAAACAAACAATGGAACTATTCGGCTCCAGCTGTCTTACCGAGGGACTACTGTCACAGTGGTAGAGATCTAAGCTCAGGAATGAGCCCAGTCGGCATTAAGGACTTACATGACTTTTGTATGTTAGACGTTTGACTGTAAAACGACGTGCTGTGACTTACAGGCAGGTTGTACCCCATGGCTCCAAATACTCCCTTAATGAACTCTCTGTCGTCTGCGTTCTGTCAAGATGGGAAAGTTTCTGTCAGAGATTGAAGTAAACGCTGACTTGGACACACACACTAACACACTCACACACACACACGCGCGCGCACGCATGCGCACACACACACATGTACGCGCACACACACACTCACGCACACAGACACACACACACACTCACACACACACGCATGTGCGCACACACACACACATGTACGCGCGCACACATACACACACACACAAACACACACACACACACACATGTCCTGTTACATGCAGACTCATGTATATGTCTCAGTCTCCTGTACCTGCTCCTAGTGAGAAAGTCCCCTTGGTCGAAGCTCTAAGACAGGAACAGCTCAACACGCACGCACGCACGCACACACATGCACACACTCACGCACACACAGACACACACTCATGCACGCACAGACACACACACGCACACACACTCATGGACAAACACACACACACACACAAACTCACGCACACACAGACACACACTCAAGCACGCACGCACGCACACGCACACACACACACACACACACACACACATGTACGTACCTCGAACAGCCTCCTGTACCTGCTCCTAGTCAGGAAGTCCCCCGGGTCGAAGCCCTGAGACAGAAACAGCTCCACAAACTCCTCCCGGTCTTTCTTCAGAAGAGCCTTCTCAAACAGGCGTGGTGGGATCTGAGAAATGTATAATTCGTGTTTTATATTGATTTAGAACTAACCAAAGCTGCAAAATTCAAAATTCATTCTTAATCTGCAGTTCACTCTACAAAAGTCACTGTACTTGTGTTCCAGCAATAGCCACCTTCACTTTTCTTTCTTCTTATCAAACTTGTATCTCAAAGTTTTGAAATTTCTGTACCTTAAAATTCTCTTTATCACCACCAATTTTTACAATTAGTCACATTTAACTGATGTTACTTGTTCGTGTAACTTAAAGATGTACATATATGTGGAAAATTCTGTCCTGAAGACTATCATAGTCTTCAGGACAGAATTTTCCACATAATAATCTTTTTCAGCTGCAATATTGTAACTTGTTTGCCTTGGTGACTAAATAGTGTACTCTTACATGACTTTCTGTCTGTAGGATTGATAAGTACTAAAATCGCGCCCCTAGCGGCCTGCCCTACAATTGCCGCTGCCCTAGGAGGGGGTCATTAACCCCAGCCAGCGAGAGCTTGTGTAAACACAGGCTAGATTGCTAACTACATGAAAATCAATTACAAAGTTCACCTTGATACTGGCAGGGGATCTTTATTCCAGTATAGACTCTGTTAGAGTAAGGAAACATGTACTGTATAGTTACATATACAGTGTAATAAAAAGTTGACCTTGATGTTGTCTGGGAAATACGGAGACTGGAAGATCTCGGACAGCGCCAGGTCAGGTCTGTTCCACTGCAAGGTCAGCTGGAGGTCACTCTGCACGACGATGTCATCAGACACGTCCGCCTGGGCTGAGGGCAGAAACAAAAGAAAGATTTGTTTTGTTACGTTGTTGAGTTACGACTATTATTCGGAGGAGTCTGGTTGCAATTGTATCTTGAAGTTCCCACTTCAATTTGTACTTTCAATTTCAACTTCAATATGATCACTGATTCTTAATCTATAGTATAGATTGATCATTCACCACACCTTTCCAGATGGCAGTCAGGATGTAGTGGTCCAGGTTCTCCAGGTCGTCATGGAAACCTTGCACTTCCAGGATGCTGAGAAAAACCTGGTCCTCCTGATGATAAATCAGTGAAGACATTTTTAAAAAATTCAAAAAAATTCCATGCACAGGTACTTTGTTTTACAAAGCATAACCAATCCAAGACTTCATCAAATTCTGACCCTCCAAGGGACTGTCACAGGATCTACATCAGCAAGAGACCTTCAGAAGAGCCTTAAAGGGGCATTCCACTCCAGAAGGGAGTCTTGTTTTCCAATAGATAATGTGTCAATGAATACATAATCAGCTGAATTTTGTGGAATTCACCTTGGGATGAATTGCGCAATGTGTGTTTTGTAAAACAATATGGCACTCACTAAACCCATGCAGACCCTACCCATGCATTCCCTATACGCATTCGACACTTTGTTTATCGTGCATATTTTCGGAATAAATGAGGATCGCTAAGCACACCGAGAAGGCAAATTGCTCATAACATAGCAAAGAACACATGACAGGACAAGATTTCTTAGCGATTCTGAAATTAGTTTTGTAACCTTACCTAAACGTTTTGCATTGTATTTAGCCATAGGATTAATTCAATTAGCGGGTACTTGGGGAGTTTAGTAGAAGACTGAATGCTCTTGAGGCACGTGGAGCAACTGGGTACTTTATCGTATAATGTGAAGTAGCATAGTATGTATTACATTTATTACTTCCTGAAATTAATATCTATCGGAAAATAACACTCCCATGTGGAATGCCCCTTTAACCTAACAGGGACTCAACATCAACATAGGGACAGTCTACCACCAGACACACATGGGGCCCCAACTCTAGTAGAACCCTTTAAGAGACATGCATGCCAATATATATATAAGGCCACACCAATCTGATTTGTTGGCTCTCGAATTTTTCAAAAAGACAAAATACAGCAAGCAGAGTCATCATAAAAGCTCAATTGAAACAAACCTCATGTATAAAAAAAAAAGTTAAAGTTTGCCCATGCATCTACAGACACGTAGGGTGGTGCCCATCTCCACTTTGAAGCTCTTGGGCCACACATGTGCAAGCCACTACAGCAGGGGGCTGGTCCGCTGGTAGTGATGTGTGTTTAACTTCCATTCTCTTCCTCATTAGTGCTGAGTGCTAAGCAGAGAAAGCAGCATGTACCATTTTTCTAGTCTTTGGTATGACTCGGCCGGGGATAGAACTCACGACCTACCGAATGCAAGGCGAACACTCTACCCACTTGGCCATTGCACCGGTTGTTTCATGTATCGACAAAAGTAAATGTTGAATGTCATTGTATATTGTACAGTTACCAGGGCTAGCTCCTGATAATAGCCTCTGGCTAGTTGGGTATCCCTGGCTCACTATACAGCCGAATAAATCAAATCAAATCAAATCATAAAAGCAACGGCCACGTAACACTTGAATATGCCACTGTACATGTATTCACTCCAAGAACCTGAGTGAACCAAGGCATGAAACATGGTCCTCTGGCTTTGTTATCAATGCTTTTTCAAGTTAAGCACCTTTTTTAAAAACTTTTTTAAATCCGAGAACCAACAAAATGATTAGTTTTGAATATAATTTTTCTGACCTTGATGGCGTCATTGACACAGTTGATGATCAACTCCTTCAGCTCCTGAACCTCCTCCTGAGACAACTTGGGGAACGTCTTAAAGATCCTCCTGGACAGCTCTGCCCTTAGGTACTGTATCCAGTCATCCTGGGGAGGCCTGTAGTAATGTTCAAGACAAAGAGAAGTTAAACTTTATATTAGAAATGTTTTAGAAGCATCTCAGACTCAGGTTTACTCTTAAGTACTGCATTTAGTCTTCCTGGGGAGGATTTTAATCATGAAAACTGTAATTACTGTACCAACGTTTCATATATACTGTATACCCCTGTGCGTATTGTAACATATACCCCTTTACTGTAACTGTATACATGTATATACTGGGCAGGATTCAAAACCCCCAAACCTGTGTTTCAGAACTTACTGTACCCACCTTTCTTTGAAGCAAGGGTTAATCATTTCAAATCACCCGGATGGAGGTCTGGCAAACCTCCATACCGTATCAGCCACATGGTGAATTACATCATTCAATCGTACGGGAGACATGGCGCATCCCCGTCTTGTATTCAGCTAGAAGAAAGGGTGTGCCACCCCGTAAGGGGCGGTATAACCCCAACGGTGCTATAATACACCGTATGACTATGACTGACTGACTGACTGATAAGCAAGGGTCTCCTGTTGTACACACTCCTGTGTGCGTACTACATGTATATACTTGGCAGGATTCGAACCCCTGAATCTTGTTTCAGAACTGTCTGTACCCACTTTTCTTTGATCTCCTCGTAAGCATTAAGGCCAGCAGATCGGCAGCCTTGCCACTTCCCTTCAGTAGCAGTACCGGAGTCTCTTGTTGTACACACCCCTGTATGTACTGTAATTACTGGGCGGGACTTGAACCCCTTACCAGATAAACCAGAAGCAGAACTACTGTACCCACCTTTCTTTGATCTCCTCATAAGCGAAGGCTAGCAGATCGGCTGCCTTGCCGCTTCCCTTCAGTAGAAGTACAGGAGTCTCTTGCTGCACACATCCCTGTACGTACTGTATACTGGGCAGGAATCAAACCCCGGAAGCTCTGTTTCAGAACTTACTCAGTACTTACCTTTCTTTGATCTCCTCGTAAGCGAAGGCCAGCAGATCAGCTGCCTTGCCACTTCCCTTCAGTAGGAGTACAGCAGTCTCCTGTTGCACACACCCCTGTACGTACTGTTGACTACACAAACCAGGATTTGAACCCCTTAACAGATAAACCAGAAGCAGAACTACTGTACCCACCTTTCTTTGATCTCCTCGTAAGCAAAGGCCAGCAGATCGGCAGCCTTGCCGCTTCCCTTCAGTAGGAGTACAGGAGTCTCTTGTTGCACACACCACTGTACGTATACTGGGCAGGATTCGAACCCCTGTACCTGTGCTTCAGAACTTACTGTACCCACCTTTCTTTGATCTCCTCGTAAGCAAAGGCCAGCAGATCGGCAGCCTTGCCACTCCCCTTCAGTAGGAGTACAGGAGTCTCCTGTTGTACACACCCCTGTACATACTGTATACTGGCCGGGCCTCCCTGCACCAACACACACACTACGGGGTTCGCCTTCTTGCTGGGAAGAACTGGACATGGAAGACAAAAATTCCATAACTTTGTCAAAGAGTTGAAGCACACAGAAGCACTGTAAACTGACTGATGGTTTTCCTCTTTCCATTTTTATTTAAAGGGATATAATGTAAAAATTTACGTCATTGTATTCGGTCATATTTCTACACAATGAGTTGGATAATATATTACACTGCACAGCAATATTCGCATCGTATGGATACGAGTTTGATGTGCCATGAGGACAACTTGAATTATGTGCACTTCCCTCCACCGCTTGAGCTGTCTGCCATTTTATTCAACTCTCCGACGAACCACGGAGGGCTGTAGAATGTGTTCGGTGGTTCGCTCAAATCGTTACTGAATTTTGTTGAAAGTCCCCACTAAGCTCCAAAGATCTGTGACCGCAATGGTCAATTCAGAAATCTACGGCCGGCGGGCTACCCGGAAGTAAGTGAATTTGGTCCCGCCTTACTTTGGCGTTGTTAATCAGCGCTAGAAATGTTTTTTTTTAATTACGCAAATAAGTTACAAATGTCAATCTGATTAGAGATTTTAAAGTTTGGCGCCAAACTTGTACAATATATCCCTTTAACAGGACACTGTTACAGAACATACCACAGTAGCTGGAGGCCCGCCGCGGTGAACTGTAGTGGTGCTGCAGCTGCAGTCTCAGCTCGTGTTCTGCGTTCCAGTTGTCGTCAGTCCCGTCGTCCACCACGATAAAGTGCGTATGGTCCGGGTTCAGCTCCCACTGATCTTGCAACCCATCTTGGATGGTGCGCTGTGGCAAGAAAAATGAATCAGTGTACAAAATACTTTTCTGAGCCAGGTTGCACAGTGTGCACAGTGTGCAACCTGGGGCAAAAACTAGGTTGCACAACTGAATTTCAAGTTGCACCGCCTACAATTCACTAATTTCTGAAAAAAAAGGTACAATACATACATGTTTGGCTGATATGAAATAGAGCTGCCTTGGTCCATTCATTTTTTCCAAGTAACTTGACAACGAAATCGAGTTCTGAGGCTCAAAATCTAAGTTGCACCCTGTGCAACCTGAGTTTAGAAAAGAAGCTCCATCTTAAGATTGGAATTCCGTTTTTCCCATTTTGAAATGTGCTAATATTTTCAATATAAAAGCACTTGGTGCAAAGTCTTTACATATGATTGACAAGTATGATGTACAGTTGTGAAATATGATAATAACTTTCATGAATATTCATTTTGAAAATTTTCTTCCTGCAGGAATTCCTGCAGGAAGCGTTTTTCCTGCAGGAATTCCTGCAGGAAGCGTTTTTCCTGCAGGAATGCTGCAGGCACTCCTGCAGAAATTCCTGCAGGAGAAAGGTAAATTCCTGCAGGAAGAATGTTTCCTGCAGGAATTTCTGCAGGAATGGCCTTGACAATGACAGGAAGCATTCTTTATGCATTTAATTTTGTTTTGAAACTGTTAAACAATGCATTAGATTTCATTAGATGTTTCAGACTTGACTTTAACTATGTATATAAAACAGATATATAATGGAGGCATTTTTTATTGTTTTGTTTTCCTAGTTTTATTGACTGTTGCTGGAGATGCCTGGCATTAGAAATAACTGACCTATGAATGAACTTCACTTCAAGAAAATGCATTTCCTTCAGTGGCTACTCATATTTTTCAGAAGTACAGAAGCTTGGGCATGGTTACTTCTTTCATTTTTTTCTTTAATTCTTTAACATCACCACTTAGGGTTTATTAGTATCTAAGCCAATTTGATTGTACATGTAGGTGCAAGTCAGGAACATAAACACAAAATTCATAAATTTCATGACAGGCCTAAGCTTCCCTTAAAAGTATAAATTCAATTATTGTAAATTGCACATGTACTGTAAGGGTAGGGTGCCCTAATAGGATAATCATTGGAGTCCATAAGAAAAGTACTGTACAATGAAAGTACAGTACTTTTAGTTACATGTTGTGTAAAAACCTTTATCCTATTATCAGTGCCAACCTGATGAAATTATTTTCGGAACTTCCAGTAACTATTTACTGAATTCTAAACTGTAGTAAATCAAATGATACATTCAGTTGGTGGAAAAGTAGATGACATGAACCGCCTTGTTTGCCATGCTGATAGCTGGTGTTTGGGTTATAGAAACCAACCACTGGCGGCTTTATCTCATGATGCACCCCTCAGGGTAAAACATTGATCCTTTATTAGCATATAGCCAGGTGGCATTCACCAGTCATATTTTATGTTAGTTATGACACTGTAACACAATATTAGAAGTGTCCCGAGCCGGGTGCGTGGACACCTAGAAATTCATTAAACACTGGTGCTAAATGAATCTTATTTATTAGGTTTTTGATACCTACTGGACAGCTGTGTTTAATGAAGTTCTAAGTGCCCAATAGAAAATAATAATCAACCGTCACCAGATCAGATCAGATCACAGAACATTGATCAATCAGAACAACACCCTGTCCTCATCTGGAACTCTTTACATGCTCTAAAATCCTTGAGATTGGGACAAAGGCCTTTTTATCACAAGAGTGTGATATTATCACCTCCCCTCCCCTTTCTCACCTATCTTTAGAGAAGTCATTATATAATCTCCTTTGCACCTACATGAAGGTGTTTAAAGCCAGCAACAACAATGCGTGTATTGATTTATAATGACAGGTAATTAGAGACTGAAGTGAATGGTAGCTGCCTTATTCAGTGCCTCCACTGGTGTATAGAACAGGTCAGTATTTAACACTGCATAGAAGACTAAAGTTTACCCAAAGAGGCTTAACTACCTTGTAGATCACCAAGGAGTTTAGAATTCTCTGATCTCACTGACCTAACCTAGGTTTTACAGCAACCTTGGAATAGATATAATTTTTTACTATTTGCCTTTCAATTGGTAATCTTTTACTCTTGTCTTGGCTACCTTAGGTCTCTTGTTTAAGCAGGGGGCTTTTATCTTGGTTTCAGACAAAAAGTTCCTGATGATGGGTTTGAAGGCTGATACTGATAGCCAGAATAAAGCTACCATTCCAGAATGGCTATCAGTATCACATCAAAATATTATACCACAGGCCTTCTACTCTTCAAAATCAACCAGGAAAGTTTGCCAACACGGAGGGTATTGATATGTAAAATTTGGGGTCCTGGAGTATCTTGCAAATACAAGCAATTTTTGTACTATAGAGCCAGGCGTTGAAAAGCAGAAAGGCCCACAAAATAACAACAAACTTTTTGATAACCAAACTTATTGATAACCTGGGCTTTATCTGGTCCAAAGAACCATTATCTTTTTGACTATTAATAAACTTGAAGCCCGCTATGAAGCTGTTTACCAGTATGATTCATTATAAGCCAGAAGGCTGACATAACCGCATTCCTCTGGAACAAAGAATTTGCCAATACTGTAACTTGAATAAGATAGAGGATGAGTGTCACTTTATTGTTTACTGTACTTTATACAACAACAAAAGAAACGTCCTCTTTGAAAATATACAAGATATGTTCCCTATTTCCAATACTTGAATACCACGGAAAAAAATTCATATTTCTCATGCAATTAGATCAACCATACATTATTGATTCCATCTGTACTTATATTTATAACTGTTTTAAGAGGTGAGAAGAAGTTGAACTTGTAAATACTGGAATGTATTAGTATTTGTAGAGGTGACAAGATACCTTTTTTTTAATCAAAATTGTACATTATCACTAGCGCTACAATCTGTACTTAGCTTGTTTGAGCACAAATGTACAATTAAGGTCATTGATTCATTATATAGAAACAACAGGCAAAAGTTTGTTCCAGAGATTATTTGTAGTTTCCAAATCCTATTACATGGGCCTGTATATAAGGCACTCACTTTCCTCTTTTTGGTAATTATGCACATTGTTATGCAGGTTCAAAGGAGGTCAGTTATTGTTAAGGCATGCTTCCCAATTAGCAAGTTGAATTAGCAAGTCCCACAGGGACTGTCCCAAAGCACTGGATGGAAAGATTCAGAACACCTCCCTGAGATCAAGGAGGTTGCTTCTTGCTGAGATATTTCTATACTGAACTGCTTTTGAGCCAGATTAGAACTAGAAGAACTTCAAAATTGCAGAAACCTGAAAATTCACTTCTGGGATAGATTACAGGATTCGAATGGTTAAACCAGATCGGCAAATTAAGGAGTAATAAAAGCTCCTTGATCTCACCAACTTGATCTGGCCCTCTTTCAACCTCCTTGATCTGGCTCAACACTTTTGTTTTGAACTGCCAACTAATGGAAATCTTAGAATTCAGAAAAATGGTAAATTAGGTAGTGCTCTGCATTGCACTTTAGCCAACCTCTCACTTTACATAATATAATATAATATTATATACCATTGAAGCTTGGATCCAGGTTACATCCAGGTATGTGACGTCATACTTTGTGGCGTCACCCAGGAAAATAAAAGTTTTTAGATAATAATCTTATATTTAGGCCATGTTTCTGAATCAAAAATTTTTTTGAAACAGGATGTGTTTGAAGGCACTTGAAAGGCCATGAAAGAATGTAGCTTCTTACGGTTGCATAAGATAGTATTGTCAGCCTGCAAGATCCGCTTGGAGATTCTGATCATGATAGACAAAGAAGCACAGTGCAAATGACACAGTAGGGTTCGGAGGACACCAACTGACTAGTCTAATTAGTCTGTTCTGTCAACTTTTAGCTTGAGTGGTAAATGTGTTGGGTTCATGAGCTGGCGGGCCCAGGTTAAAATCCTGGGAGCCAGGCACAAATTTTTCTCTTGTGTTTCAGAAGTGTAAGGTTGTGAAGGACGTTGCACTTCTGTGAGGGCCTGCATGCCTTTTTCCGTTAAGTGTTACGAGCCATTTTAATTTACCGTTAATCGTTACCGACCCACTCTAATTCACCGTTAAGCGTTATCGGTATATTCTTCGTGAAGCGTATTGGTCGTTTTAATTCCACGTTAATCGTTACTTGTTATCCCGAATTCACCGTTAAGCATTACCAAGAAATTCTTCGTAACAAGTTATACCCACGAAGTCAAATGCCAGATAGAGCCCCTGAAAATGCAGGAAATGGTGTTTCAAAGGGTCCAGATTTCAAAATTTCTCCGAGCCTCCCGGCCGCTTCGGGTAAAAATATGTTGCGGAAGCGTCGCCCCTCCCCCTCCCAAAAAACCTTTTCACTCAAACAGATTTCAGTGTCCAACTTAGCATAGTTTCCGGCAAAATTTTCTCATCGAATGCAGAAAATGAGGTTTCTCCAGACCTCCCTTGCAACGGCTTGTGGCTTTGGTGCTCATGAAACAACCAGAGGGGCGAGTAAGAACAGAAAGAAACAACACCCCGACTCCCGGGATTCGAACCCGCGCCAAACCCGGGCAGCCGGATGACAAATCGAACGTGCAAACCGTTCGGCCATAAAGGCTTAAGCCGTTAGACGACCTGGCGAAAACATGTTTCAGGGGCGTTGGCCCAAAAAATTTTCTCTTTAATAAAATGTCATTTGATTTACCTTCGTTGGCCAGCAAAATTTGTCTTTCAAAATGCAGTAAATGGCGTTTCAGACGGTCCAGACTTTTAAATTTCCCCGGACTTGTCTGGCAATTTCTCGTGCCGTCCGAGCTTGAAATGGTAAAAATATGTCGGAGGCCGGAGGTCAATTGCTACAACCATGTGTAATTTTGATGAAAATTTCATTATTCTGTCAGCAAAATTTGCCGGAAAATGCAGGAAATAGCATTTCAGAGGGCCATGATTTTAAAAAATTTCCCAGGGAGCATACCCCCTACCCCCATACGATGCGTTGCGCCTTCGGCGCTCCATGTGCTGAAAATTTTGTCAGCAATAGTCCCCCCCAGCCTACAAGAAACTTGCTGTTGCCGCCTCTGGTGGGAGCACTGACCCAGGGAAGCAAACGTCATAGACACAGCAGACATTGTCCCTGTCATTCCTCCGGGCTCTGGGAACCTTTTCCTTCTCACAATGCCATTAGTCTGATATTTTCAACCATCGAGGTAACCTAGTTTAGCGCCGTACAAAGAGGAACGAACGTCAATGTTTACTGTCATGCTTTGTAACCCCTCCTGAATTTACCGTTAAGCGTTACCGGACCTTCTGAATTTACCGTTAAGCATTACCGGGCCTCCTGAATTCACCGTTAAGCGTTACCAAGAACCCCCCATGCAGACCCTCTTCTGTGTCAGTGGGAAAGGTCACATTACCATGCATCCCTTTTTCTGAACTGAACTGGTTTTAGCCTTGGTACCAGTTTGCATCATAAGGCAAAATACAAACTGTTTAAAACTGTCTTGTTTTTTTTTGCATCACAGGGCTTGAAAGTCATTTTTGCATGCACCTTAGGCTGAGTAGCCTGTGTTTACACAATCTAGCGCTGGCTGGGGTTAATGACCCCTCCTAGGGCAGCAGCAATACTATAGGGCCGGCCGCTAGGAGCGCGATTTTAGTCAGGCTAGTAGCCTCCTTCACCGGCCTCTCTGGGAAGCTTGGCGTTTTTTTTTTTTTTCGGGGGGGGGGGGGGGTCGATTCGCGATTTTTAATCGGGAATATTGCGGGAAAGGAATATATGCCGGGAAAGGAATATACACCGGAAAGCTTGTACGGGCTAGACGAGTTCGGCTCCTTCACCGGCCTTTCTGGGAAGCTTGGCGATTTTTTTTGGGGGGGGGGGGCGAAAAAAAAGCCGAACTCGTCTAGCCCGTACAAGCTTACAGGTGTATATTCCTTTCCTGGCATATTTTGTGTCCTTTGTTATTAACCAAGGAGCTTTATCTGTCACTCAAGAAAGGGTTCGATATCTGGTGTGGCAACCAGTGAAACAACCAGAGGGGCGAGTAGAACAGAAAAAACAACATCCCAACTCCCAGGCTTCAAACCAGCAGCCGGATCACAAATCCAGTACGCTACCGCTGTCGCCACAAAAGCTCAGAGCTCCTTAGCAAGGACGGTAGGAACTACTTGAACCCACTGTTACACTAGTTGGGCAAAAGCAAACTTTTTTTGGGTCTTCATCCTGCACCAGGTTTTTTGGGAAGCAGTCATAGTCACTGTGCAACAGTGGTATCAAACGACCAAATGACCAACTTTGAAAGTAGCCCCCCCAACTAGAAGCAGTCCAGCTTTTATTTTCGAGCACTCGGGTCTGATTTTACCATGGTCATTACTGACAGAAGGGGGTCTGATAGCGAGCAGTTGTTTAATGTAACGCAGCTTGAAGGGCAAATTGAGCAAGGCACAGCTGGATTGGAAATTAGGCATAGAGGTGCTGACTTCATTCCATGATGCCTATATTAAACCTCCTTGGTTTGAGCAGTCTATTTATTACCTTATTATAAGTGGAGTCCACAATTACCATCAAATTTTCACAAAACTTCAAGAAAAATTATTCATAGTTTACCTTGAAATTGACAAAGACAACCTTGATTTACCCTTTAGGTTTAACCATTTCATATTTAAATAGATTAGTGTAAAAGTGAACTTAGGTTTCTGAAATTCTGTAATTCTTCAGTCTGTAATTTCTTGTAATAGTGTACCCCCAAGTTCCAGGATTCTTTCTGAAGGCCTTAGGTCCTCAGCACTACAGGTAGCCAGGATGTTTGGACCTGGGGAATAATTAGTCCTTTGATAATTGATAATTGGACACCAGCATCCTTTGCATATCTATAGAACAATAGCTGACCTTACTTTGAACCCGCATTACAATAGCGCATACTTACTTGAATTTTCAACAAGAGGAAGCAAGCCCCTGGCTTTCTTAGGCCCAATTTTAAACTTTATGAAATATTCTCTGGAACAAAAATTCAAGTGTTAATCTTATGATGGTCAAAATATGACCAACCAGATCAAACAAATCTCAAGTTGCTGACCAAGGAGCTTTCATTCTTTGCCACGTTCAACTTGGTACTGCATTTACAAGATATCATTGCATGCATGGAAGGAGCATTCGAATAGAGCAGTTTTCATTTGATGAAAACACCCATGTGTGAACAGCCGTAATGGCTCTGTCGGCACAACTGTTGAACATGTCATGGGCAACTTGGACCCCATTCAAATGAAAAAATACAAGTGAGTTAAATGAGGAATCCGATTAAAGCTCTCTGTTGGATTAAAAAAATGCGTTCACATTTAATCGGATTAAACTCAAACTTGCGACCACGACCACCCCGAGTCGGGCACACGTCGTGCTTCCAAAATGTTGCCAGACTACCTCATAATTTTGAAGGATTTAGTGACATTGATATTATATATGATAACTGTTGAGAAATTGGCTGGCTTTTGATGCGTCGACAGTCAACAAGAACATGGCGCTTGTGAGGTCATACAGGTTGAACTGGGGGTAGAAATGTTGCGCGGGGTGTGATTATACTCTACATTTAACTGTAGTACAAAATGTAAATGTATATGTTGAAAAAGTTGCATGAATAGGAGAAACTACTACTAAAACGTTTGTTGCATACTTTTTTGCCGGTGTGTAGCACTCCTATCTTAGTGTCATTGATTTAGATATGAATTATAAGGCCATTTCTGCAGAAATTCCTGCAGGAAACATTCTTCCTGCAGGAATTTACCTTTCTCCTGCAGGAATTTCTGCAGGATTGCCTGCAGCATTCCTGCAGGAAAAACGCTTCCTGCAGGAATTCCTGCAGGAAAAACGCTTCCTGCAGGAATCCCTGCAGGAATTCCTGCAGGAAGAAAATTTTCAAAATGAATATTCATGAAAGTTATTATCATATTTCACAACTGTGCATCATACTTGTCAATCATATGTAAAGACTTTGCACCAAGTGCTTTTATATTGAAAATATTAGCACATTTCAAAATGGGAAAAACGGAATTCCAATCTTAAGATGGAGCTTCTTAGAAGTAAGCTGCACCAAGCAGAAAGTAGTTGCAATGTGCAAGTGTGCAAGTGGGTATTTTGCACGCTGTGAATTGAACAATTTTTCATCCATAACGATTTAGATTGAAGTATTACTTTATAGAATATTTATTGAGTAAACATTTATCAATTAGTCAATCATCCATACAGTGAATGTAAGTTTAGAAAATCTCACATGAAAATGCTTTGTTTCCTCGGAAAATGGTGGAACCTAGACAAAAATGGCTTCTGCCTGGCATTTTAGATCAGAATAAGTACAAATTTTGTCAAATATGATTTCAGGTGGACACGTGGAAATGAATCTTCCAAAATGAGTTCCTAGTTGACTAGAAATAATGTCATGTACTATCGTATAAATAAAGCCACTTAATGTAGCTACTGACATTCATTTTTTCTAATGAAACTAATAGATGTACTACTGACCCATCTGGGCATCATGTGAGTCACAGCACAGAAGGGAGAGATCCCCACCGCCCTCAGCACGGGTTGGATACATAAAGTTTAGTCTATCCATAATAATAAAGCTTGGGCTGGTCTTCCTCTTCCTTCACTTAAAGCCTGAAGACAACTCTAGCATTAAATCTACAGTTACTGTATGTCTGACTCAGTACCACTACAATGTAGTACTAGCTTAAAGCCTGTAACGTAGTGTAAGGCTACGACATGTACTGACCCATCTGGGCATCATGTGAGCCACAGCACAGAAGGGAGAGATCCCCACCGCCCTCAGCATTGGTTGGTCGTCATCTTCCTTTGACATCATGTACTCCCTACGCGCTTTCTCCCGCTTCATGGCGTCCCCGACCAGTTTCCCCACGCCGAGGTTCGCTCCGTTGGTGATGAGCCACATGTTGGTGGTGGAGGCAAGCTGGGGGTGGATATGGTAGATTCTGTTGTCAATCCAAGTCTTATCAAGACTTAGAAAAAAATCTACAATATCACAACTTTGCCTCACCTTTGTCCACTTTGGAATCCAAATTGTCTTCAGTCTGAATTGTCTTAGAACGTTTCCTATTGGACAACTGAAATTGTCTTCATTCATAGTTAGAGTATAAAAGACCTGTTTCTTCCAGGTCACTTCAGTGTCACTGACGAAAGATGGTGGATTCTATCCGAAACGTCTGACTTTTCCAAAACTATATCCAGTTGCTTGAGTAACTGCTTTTTGGCATATCTTATTACCTGGATGTCTAACCAACATCGAAATATCACAACTGTTGTTGTTTCGATGACCCACCAAGTACCTCCAAATTTTCAGTTTCTGCTCAGTGCACCAGGTGACCATTATTATTTTATGATAAATCTTAGGCCTCAGTCTCTTGCGAGACCTAAGGCCATTTCATGATCAAGGTGTACTGCGCAGACACCGAAAATTTGGAAGTTATTCTATTAAGTGTTGATGTTGACTATAAACATTAGACATTAGTATTGTTTACATGAAGATAGGATAATCATTTTTAAAATGCCAATAGAAGTTGGAAATTTATTACTCTGTCAAACAGATGTCTTTGTAAATTGAAGCGTGAGATTTCACAGACAAGCAGGTCCAGGTTCAGGTCCAGACCTGGACCTGATCCTCTGGACCTGGACTGTACCTTTACCTAAATTTCCTGTACCGGTACCCACCCCTAGTTGTGACTCATCATCACAAATTAAAAGTGTTCCTAAATTGTTAGAAATCTTGATGAAGAGAAATGATGTGCATGGATCTGACCTTGATGAGCCCAGTCTGAAGGGCGTCGTAGATCTTTCTCCGCTTCCAGAGGCTGAAGTGTTCGGGCTCGCAGTACAGCGACAGGATGACCTTTGGCCTCTCGATCTGCCATGTCCGATGGAGGTGCTCGCTGATGACCTCCATGGAGGGGCAGTTGACCTTGTTCAGCAACAAATATGGCCGACTCTGAAACAACAGAAGAGAGGAAAACCTGGATGACTCGCTTGCATGGGGACCCATTCTCTGTGTAAAAACTAATAGAGGCAGTACTGTACTTACAATGCCACAAAATGTTTATCAAACAGTCAATAACAGTATGTATAAACCTTGTATTATACATGTACTTTGTAAATTTTATGTACTTATATTTTCCAAGGCCAGCCCTTTGTAATAGCAATAAGTTGGGCGACCTTGGTTGTCTGTAACAAATATTAAATAAATTAAATAATAAATTATTACCTCCTCCCCGTATCGCAGTGGTAGAACCCCCTCCATGTAGGACCCCTGGGGGAGCTGGTATAGTAGCGAGGTTGCTGACCCCAGGTCGCTTCTGGCCAGCTCCAGGTGGAGGTCATCGACCTCGCTGTCATCGCTGTCATGCCCACAGCACTGGGGAAGGGAGATTATGTGTTAGAATATCCATGATAACTTTATATCCATGATAACTTTGTTCGTTAGACAGATGGCATCGTGGCGGCACTGTGGGGGCAATTCCTGCCACTTGCATTATTTTTTAACATGTCGTGCTTGCAATCAGCACATTGGGGTTTGCTTGTTGCACCTCTAGTTTCCGTGGTGGCACATCTAGGTTCCGTGAAGATACATCTGCGTTATCGAAGGACAGACGCACCTGAATGCCCCAAGTTCAATAAGATACTACCTTCACAAGTCTCTTGCTTTGACTTCATTTCATTTCTTTAAGAATTGCAGAACTGTACAATACTCCTGCATTACAGGCAGCGGTAGGCTGGTTTTGTGATCCACACATCAGTATGTATATAGTGCGAGAGATCCCGATCGCACTCTGTATTAGTAGAATCGCCAGTACAGATTGCGATCAGGATCTCTCCTAGGACAAATTCCGATTGCGATCTCTCCTAGGAGAATCGGCGATTCTACTGGATCGTGATCTCTACTGTGAGACATAAATAGTGATACATTACATGTGGTAAGAAAGTTCTGCAGCTGGGGATTCCTTACCAAGAGGGGAATTCTTTTCTTCTGCCTGAAGAGGAGTGTTCTACGCTTATACCAGGAGAGGGGCACTTGGAGGCGTTCCTCTGCGACCCCCTCGCTGACCTTTAACCCCCTGTCGTCGTCCTCGTCAGAAGACATGTCAGCTCCTTGTAGGTCACAGGTCAGGGGTCAGGTCATTCTGCTGAAAAAGGAACAACAAAGTAGATTACTGAAATTTTCATGGTGGTTTAATGTTTGCGGTTTTCGCGTTCGTGGCGGCCGCTTCACCGCAAACTTAAAACCACCGCAAACATTTTTCCATGGCATTAAGAGACTACAGTGCATCACCAGGTGCTCCTGCGAATTAAAACTATCGCGAAAAGTCCTTTTCCTCCCTACCGCGAAATTAAATCCCCGCGAACTTAAATGCATTTACAGTACTTACTGAGTGCTAATGTATTACCCCAGTTCTGTAGCTGCTGCAGCTACTTTACGACTGTATTATCTCCAATGGAAGTTCAACGGCCCAGTGGTCATTTCACTAAATGTGTCTGAATTCGTTCTTTCATTATTATTAGATCTGGAAAGTTTAGAGTCTTCAAACTTCAGTGACATTTGTAGGAGAGCATCAGTGCTAGGGCTGTGTACCTAAATACCCGTACCTGTACCGTACTTAAAAAACTGTTTAGGTACAGGTCCGGACCTAAACATCTGTGTACCTGTACCTGTACCTAAACAAACTAAATCACTATTAAACACTACTTTTTAAGACTGCTGGACAAGTAAATTCCGAATCAACAATGACAATGGTAAAAAAATTTGCAATTGAAACTTAAGAAAACTTGCAAAGAAATTGTTTTGAGATTCAAATATGTAACTGCCCATACAAAGATGACAATTTATCACTAAAAAAGACAGTTAGCTACATGTTTAACTTACATGTACTTGGTTAAACTTTTTTAGGTACAGGTGCAGGTCCGTACCTGTACCTAAACCCGTGTACCTGTACCTGAAATTTGTTTAGGTACACAGCCCTAATCAGTGCATTTTTTTCACACATTTCTGCATAATTCTCAGTTGCTGATGAACTTACAGTACAGTGAAGCCCCGGTCACAAAGCGCGTACGATTCGTTGCGATGGACTATTCCGCATATCGTACGATGAGCGCAGTACATCGCAAGAAAATCGTAAGCATCGCAAGCCATCGCAACGCATCGGATGGTGTTCAAAATTTTTCCAGCGTCGCAAGATTTTTCACTTGTGTCTCTTCTGTACAGCCGTCTGACCGCTTTTGTGCTTCTTTAACCAACAAAATGGGACATAGCTGTTAAATACCTTCCTATAATATCTTTAACTGTAAAAATAAATTAAAAAAGACCATGACAACAAGAGTATTACAAGCAAAATTTCAAATCAAGCGTGAGTACTGGTATGGTTATCTCGGTCTGCTTGCCGGCTCTACGTGTCAGGCTCTTTCGAAGATCGTCATGATCATGATATGCTATCAACAAAAAGATGCCATCATACAAAAATCAAATGATAAGCATTATATCATATATATTTCCGACTCATAGAGCCTGCCTTTACGTTCGAGTTGTCCCCATGGTTATTACGATTATGGTAAACTGACGCAAGACCGACGAGAGCTGAGATTTGATCTAATTATAAACGCACGTGCATGAAGCGATCAAACAATTGTCTGCATCACCTGTGCGTGGCTCGCTGTTCTCTGGTTGCGACTGTGGCAGTTGCGACTGATATATTTCCCCTTTTCGTCAATATCGACAATATCAGGGAAAACTGAAACCATCACAACATGCTAAAAAATCATAAATCTATAACCTCATCAGTAGACAAAAATTGCCGTAATGAACTCTGCTATGGGGGCAAATAAAATCTTACGACGATAGCGAAATTTTGAACATGTTCAAAATCCATTTCAGCTCTATTTTTCGCCATACGACGCTCCCCGATTTACTATGATCCACTGCGATTGACGCAGGCACGCTCTTATGACCTCATCGTACGATGCACTACGCGCTTTGTGACCACGGCTTTATATACTTAAACCATTGCTTCCGATTCTCCCCTGACTTACGACGCACTGCGCTTACCCTGCGCATCGGAAGGAATCGCAAGGAATCGTACGCGCTTTGTGACCGGGGCTTGACTGTACATAACACCTAAACCACAAGAAAAGTAAAGGGGGAAGGATTGCCATCTACGCTCACACCAACCAACACAACAGAGACGGGGGCCGATATCGCTTACCAGGCAATTACAATTTATTAATCGAGTCACGAGTCCCTGAAGTCACGTGCTCAGAATCAACACTCCTGAAGAAGGTCCAAGGAATCGCGCGATTTGCTTGTCACAAGCAACAGTTGAACGAAACGTTAAAATTTAAGTTCCAAATCCAAAATAAGCCACAAGAAAGTACGAAGGCCGCTAACTTGCACTTAAACCAGGACGGAGTAATTTACACTCTTGAGATATACGACGGAATACACCAGGTGATCATAAAATCTGGTTTACGGTGTCGAAACAAATTTCACAGATCAGTGACTGAAACTGAACTTACCTAGCCGTGGGTGCCATCTTTTTGTGGTGACTTCAGTTCATGGGTTCTATAGATCGCTCGTTCGAACAGGCGTTCCAACATCAGTTCGAATACAGTGATTCGGTCGGAGCCGCCCCTCCACCCACAGTAACGTCATGTGCACCCAAAACAATTAACGTCAAATAAGCGAGATTACCTTGAAGTTCTTGACGTCTCTACGTAATTTCCATATTTTACGAAGTGCTTGATCATGGGGGATGAGCTGAGACGCTAATTTTCCAACATCAACTAGCGTGCATGGTCCTCATTAATATTTTACATCTGCTGCATGAGTCACAGTCACGTAAACACAACGGTTCGTTGTTTGAGTCAATGGACCTTTCCTGTCGAACACCGTAAGCCCCGCCCCCTGTTCGATTTCGAACACCTCGGGCAAAACTAGCGAAACTCGGGCAGAAATGGCGGCGAATGACGGGCCGCGGCCTGCAGGGAGAAACGGTGATTCGGCCTTCATGCAGCCAGATGACGTAACTAAGGCAGCTAAATAGAGATGTTACACATAGTCCACATCGTCGTAAGTCTGAAAAGTCCTGTTGGTGGCAGAACGCGCAAAGGCTGTTTGCAGTGGGGCCTTAGTTTACGCTCCATGCGGAAACACGACTTACGGCACCGCCTAAATTTGCAATCGACCGGGAAGTAAAATAAGTCGTGACAAGCACAAATGCGTCTGTTTAACGTTGCAATTGTTTCTGCTGCATCCTCTTTGATACCTGTGCTGCATGCTCCACAGCTGTATCGGTGCAGAAATTGCAGTTAAATCCAAGCCTAGAGGTCGAAAACTTGGGGGAGGGGGAGGGGCAAATTGAGTTACATATTCCAACATGCAGAAGATCACTGTGACGTTCGGTTCGTTGTTTGAGTCAATTGTCTCTCTTGGTGCCTTGTGCTTGAGATTATTGCTGTAGGAACGGTTTCCATGAGAGCACGCCGAATCTGTACGTACTACGTACTCTCAAATTATGTATCACTGGATCAGGAGCTGGCCATGGCCCGTTTTAACGTTACATCTGTTTGTTGCTGATTCCCTCTGAAACGTCTTCTATCATTCCGGCTGACGTGCTGACATCCGTGTCTCTGCTGCCCTCTGCTGTGTTGTATGTCTCGTGTATGCTGTCCAACTTCTAGCAGCATGTGCTGTCTCTCCTTTGCATAGAGGAGGCAGCGGTGCAAGAGACCAGGGCACAATCAGTCATGTGATCGCAACCGTGCGCCGCCATCATCCCAGATCTTCAACTTCTTGCGTAATCCAAGCCTCGTTTTGGTGCGAGATTGCGCAATACTCGTGAAAAAGGGCCTACTGCAAAATTGTTCGCGGTGGTTTTATGTTTTTTTTCGTGGCCACTTCACCGCGAACTTAAAACCACCGCGAACATTTACCAATTACATTATGTGGCTACAGTCAGCGCTGCTACCGCGAACCACCATGAAAGTTCCATTTTCCCGCTACCGCGAAATTAAATCCCCGCGCATTTACTTACAGTATTCACCCCAAACAGATGATATTGCCTGGGACTAAATAATAAGCGCCCTTATCCGTTGTACCGTGATATGTTCTTTATTTCGAATCATTGAAATTGATGATGTAACCACTTTGTATTATTTGTTCCAGTGATGAACACTCTTATGTACAAACATGACTAGCGCTCACTCAAGGGCCATATAGAGCCCTCTAGACAAGTGGCCACTATATAAATCTATATAACGTTAGAGGGGTGGCCACGTGTATAGAGAAAATGCTGATCAATGGACTACGAGCAACAAGTTACACATTATTTCATTACCCACTGACGTTTATTCACATAAACATTGCAGTCGGGTTTACATGATGATGTTTTAAGATTTACAGTTCAAACGATTCTAAAGAAAAATGATGTTTCTGCATTAAATGTGACCAGGTAACTGGACAGTAAGAATAATATTAGATAGTTATCATTTGTTGTATTTCTACATTTATATACATCTGTACAATATAACCATTAATAAGTTTTTAATTTCGAATCACGTAAAATGGATAACCACGTACATCAATGTTCCACGATTATCACTCGAACATCACGTACATAGTCCGTCCAAGAGTTTCTAATATTAGGTTCAGCATATTCGTGAATCAACCAGAGGGGCGAGTAGAACAGAAATAATCAATATGCCGCCACCCGGGATCGAACCCGAAAGCACTGTCGAGATTACAAATCGAACGTGCAAACCGTTCGGCCAAAAGGCTTAAGCCGTTAGGCGTCTTGGGTTTAGCAGTCCTTGAACACCACTGTTACATTCGCAACATCCGGTGTTGGTGTCAAAACAACATGATAAAGCTAAGTCAGCAATATTTTGTACGAAATGACAATTACACTGTAGCCAGAGCATGACCACACGTCCCTACAATATTTTGGATAACAGTTAGAGCTAGATTACTCGGTAGGACTGATGACTTATATACATAAATTTTTGCTGACGTCCATTGTGGTGTCATACCGGGGTGACCCGGGCCTTTAGAGCTGTGGTATCATACCGGAGTGACCTTTAGAGCCGTGGTCTCATATCGAAGTGTCCGCAACATTACTGTTGTAAGCTTATACGGGCGTGACCGGTGCCTCTACTGCTGCCACAGGGGTGTGGAAGTAGAAGAAGCCCTGTAGAAAGAAAATGAACCAAGAACATTATATATAAAATGTCACAATAACTGATAACATGTCATCGTCTAGTTAAACTATGATTGACATCGCGATAAGTTGTTGTTCCACATGCTAGTAGACTGAGATTCACTCACATTGGGATCTGCCTCCAGCTGCTGTCTGACAGTCGTGGCGTCCGGCCTGGTCTTCTCGTTAAACTTCCAGCACTGCAGCATCAGCTGATATCTAGGAGGGAACAGGAGACAAAAAGAATCTCATTGTTCATCAAGCGGCATGGATTTTAGAACCTAGGGCACACCAACACCTCATGGCACGAGGCAAAGAAGACCACCGGAGATCGAAAGAGGTGGAGACGACTTACTGCATGTGGTCCCGATTAAGTCAACCGTTTCAAAAGTATGACTTTTGGACCGAACCTGACTTTTGGTCATAAAGTCGACAAAACGATGCATACTTTCTCTTTCTAGCTGCCAAAACAAATGAGATTTCACTCTTGTAGGGACTTCGTTTCTTTCAACACAGACTTACCGTTCTTCTGTACATAGCTGAGGCCTGGGGAGTCTGAAGTGGTTTTGCAGAGCATCATATATTCTGTCTGCCCCCTCCATCCCAGGGTACGGCGTGCGGCCCAGCTGCGCAACTTCCCACAACAGAACCCCAAAGGACCAGCTGAAAAATAAAAACCCATGTCACCGAATATCGTCGGATATGTGTTCTACAAGAACCTTGCACCACCAGCAAATCTCATGTCGGCTCACAACGTACGACCAGAACGAAATAGTATCGCGAAGGTTGATTCATACATTTTGTACACAGAGAATTGGCAAAAACAATATCAACATTGGCAGGTCAAATTAGCGTCACTGTTGTTTTGCAACCAGATACATACTCTGTACTAACATATATACACCTACACGTCACTCTTGTGGGTGAACCTAGCCTCGTTCTTCAGGCCCTCCGGAGCCATCCACTTCAGCGGCAGGAGGTCATTACCCTGGAGGAACACAAATACGTTTATGACTACTGATGAGGCAAGGAATGCTATTTTTTTGCATTGATGAGGCTAAAAGATACAAATTTTGGAAGAAACATGCATTCCATTCGCCTGAACGAGCCGTATATAGCGTTATACTGTTTTAGTTTTCATCCTAACATTTCATCCATCTTTTACAACGTTGCAGGATCTGCAGATGAACAGAAACCGCTACTCTAATCTAATTTTCATCTGTTTAGACTCACTGTCCACAGTCATTCAAATGAGTTTTCTGTAAGCTAGTGTCGTGAGTCTGACCTACCCCGTCCTGCCGATGGTACCCCACAGCGTACATGTCCCGGGCCAGCCCGAAGTCCGCGATCTTGGCGGTTCCCTTCCCACAGATCAGGATGTTCCGGGCCGCGATGTCTCGGTGAACCAGCTGGAAAGGATCACGAATTCGTAGTTATATCATTATTTCGTCAACAAATTTAGGAATCAACGTCTTCCGATGGCTGATGAAAAAGGTTTAACTTAAGGAGTAAATCCAAAGTTGAAGTATTCACCACGGATTTGTTAGATTGGCATTGAAAAGTACTCTGTAGTATCTTAGCATCCTTCCTTACCAAGAGCGGGGACTCAGTAGCATTGTAGAATGGTTTTAAATAGCTGTAAAAGCCTAGTTGGCTGAACCATTATGAATATCTTTAGTCGAATGTTAGAGAAAGGAGATGGCAGATTAGATCTATAAATTTCCTCACCCTCCTGCTTGCCAGATGCTCCAGGCCGCAGCACACTTCCACCATCATGTTCTCGAAGATGTGCCGTTTGTTGACCAGAACGGACCTGTTGAGTTTGGACTCCGCACGTAACGTCCACAGCAGGTGCAGGAGACTCCCGTGTTCGGCATATTCCAGCACTAGTTGGAGCGGACCTGCAGGGAAATAGAGCAGGACCAACTGTAACAAAGCTGTTCCGTCATGTCTTCCGTCATTTTGTAACTATTTTTTAGTTGTTTGTTAAAATGCCTTTATCAGAGATACATGCTCAATGTCACTCTGGCCTTTTATCAAGGCAGGTTATAGAGGTCACTAGAATCATCATCACAGTCGATGAACGCAGTCGAGAAGTAAAGTACTAATTAGCAAAGCTTTTAAAGCATAGCAGGCGGGGAATGTGCACATGAACAAGATAGATGTTGACGGACTCTTCTGTGTGCCTGCCATGTACTAAAGACGTACTCTTGCTTGTACGGCTCCTTTGTAACATCTACACATCTAAGATACCAGTGTTTTGTATAGATCAAACAGGAATGCAGAACAGAAAAGAAATATTCATTGACCAAAGACTTGGTACTGACCGTCTCTAAAACAGATGCCTTTCAGCCCGATGACGTTGTCATGGTTACCACACAACAACATGATGCAGGTTTCCCTCAGAAGGGCCTTTCTGGTCTGGGTGTCGTCATCGTCTGGACATTTAAATTAAAAAAAATGTTAAACTGATAAAGTGGATTTTGACGCAGAATTTCCAACTCTCTCTTTCATTTGATAGAATTGAGTCTAAAAGATCATTGCACTAACAGTAAAAGCGACTACGTATACATTGTAGGAATTTTTTTTTATCTGATATTCTTGACTAGCGATAGCTGATGATTTACCTTTCAATTTTTTGACAGCTACCACCACAGCATCTTCTTCAGGATGCGTCAGCGTTGCCTTGACAACATGTCCAAAAGCGCCCTCTCCCAGAAGCTGTCC